>NW_010160513.1:0-5251 GCF_000695765.1 Mesitornis unicolor | reverse complement strand
GGAATAAAGAAGGTTCAAAGTACAGTAATTTCTTCCTCACTAGTCTATTTCTTCTCCAGCCATTTTGCCTAAGGAAGTGCATTAGATCCTATAATACACAACTTATTGTCAGGTCCTTATTCTTAATCTGCTATCTTGATTCAGTAGATTTTTTAAAAATGCCTTAGTACGACAGCTAAAGTTATTACAGGATTCTGCAAGGCAGGCTCCAAATCAATGATACACTGTATTTATTGTATACTAGTACCCTAACATATAGAAACATAAGTATACCAAGTGAAAGGTGGCTGAAATTGATGAGACTAATGGCATTGTTTCCATTAGCCATGAAAACACTGCTATTGCATTCTTGTGATTTCCTATCTTTTTTTTTTTAATAATTTTTGGAGGTTTTTGTAAAATGGTAAACAGTAGAACCTCCTCTCCTCTACACACAGTGGTGTTTTCTTCCATGGCTGTGCTCACTTAACTTCCATTAAAGCTAATGGGACTTGCATCCACACTTCAAGAAGAAAATAGATCCCTTAATGGTTCCCAATAACATTTATTTTAAAGCTACCAAGTGTGCAGTGTGAATCTTATTATCTCACTTGTTTGTATTTTTCTGCCATGTAATAGCAAGAAAACTGTCAAAATCAGAAAGATGCTCATAGACATCACCTAGATCTTAACTGGAATAATTAAAAGAAACAGGATGTTAATCAGCAAAGACCAACCGCTGACTTCAAAATCAAACTGATGTATTTCTCTTTTCAGCTGGAGCGGACTCCAATGCGAACTGCCTAAAAACATTTGTGTAAAGATATATTGTGTCATCTTATTAAGATAAAATGGATAACACTGGAGTATAATTACTTCTCAGAGGGTTAGATACATTTGGTCACAGAACATTTCTCTGGCTGAATGTCTGTGCAGTAATAATCTCAAAATACATCCTTGGTCCACTCTCTTCCTTAGCTCCAGTAGCAGAAATGCTCTTTATTACTCACCATAATTACAAATGCTGGAAAAATCACTAAAAAGAGAATGAGAAGATTTTTGGTGTGTGGCATTTTCACAAGTTGAAGATATCATAATAAATATATTATTTAAGTGCCAAATTTCTGAAACATATGACTACTTAAAACTTCCAGTTACTCAAATGGCCAGCATTAGCCACACACAGAATTCAGTTATCTGTGTAGCTGTAATAGTCCCATCCTAAACAACTTAAAAATGCATGATTTTAATGAAGTTGAAATAAAGTCACTGAAAAGAGTAAGTGCTCAATTTCCTTTTCTTTCCTGCAGTACTTAGTGAAGAAAGTATTTGAACATACTACAAATATGTTTTAAAAAAACAATGCAGTTGCAAGAAATATGTTTGGAAAAGAAAAAGAGAACAAAATAGAATACACACAGCAAGAAATACAGCACAAAGTGTCCAATATATGTCAACGTATTTTCATTTCATATAAGCCTCAAATCCCTCAGGTTTATAAAAGAATTTACATATCTAATTCTCACTGAAAATTCTTCACTAGGAGCAAGTATTTTACTTAATGCCTGCAAAACTGAGTAAAAATCATTTTATATGAAGTTATGGTCACACAAATGTCTGTTTTTTAGATAATTTTATATTTAACATCCATTCAATGTAGGACCACTAGATGTCACTGTGCCCTAAGGAAGAAAATGAACCACAGCTTCACAGCTGCTTTAAAACCAGAGCATAAACTATCTTAGAAACCTGTGTTGACTCAAATACTGCAATTTCTTTAAGTGTTTTTGTGACCAGACACAGCTAGACTGTTGATAAGAACAATTCTCCGACACGCAGAGTTTAACTCAAGAGGGTTAAAACACTTGGAGGTGTCACAGCTGTTTGCAGAACTGGTGCTAAAAGCTGATGGCGTTTTCAGGCAGGGAGGCTTTTTATCACACAGCCGGAACATCCCCTGGCAGCATCCCTGCTTCCTGTAAGATGGCTATTGCTGCTTACTCACTCTTCCTTCCTCACAAAAAATGGGTAGCATTTCAATGGTGCCTATCTGTGTCTTTAACCTGCCTTTTAATGCAGTTGGTTAAGAAATTGTGTTATTTTTCAGCATAAATGAAGTGGCAGGGACTCAGACATCATAAAGCTGTGATGCTTCCTTGCAGCTTGAGATTTAAGGCTCTTGCTGAGAGTGCAGTGTTCTAGACTGGACACTAAAAATGTCAATGAACTGTTTTAAGTGCTTAAATTCTAGTTTCCTAGAACCAGCTATAATGATGGGGAACTGAGTGCTCAGAGGGAGAGAAACAATCTTCCTCCATTTCCAGGAGGAGGAGGAGCTGGATAACCTAATGCTGCCTTTGTGGTTGTATTGGGAAAAGAATAATAAAACCTAGCTAAAATAGCTCTGAATATTGAATCTTATCTCATGATCATGAAATAACAGTCAATAACAGCAAAAGGGTCATTGTCTCCTTTTTACCTTCTTAAAAATATCTTATTTTGCATTTTCTTGGTGACCTGGACCTATAGGAGAAAATATTCTGTCTAGCAGCGTAGAAGAAACTGATTTTTTTCTCAGAAGACATCTGGAGATTGAACCTTATTTGAGGAGATACACCTCAAATTCACTGGCATTTTAATGAGGCCTAGACATCGTGTTGCGTTCTCACCAATACTTGTATCACAAAAACCATTTTTGAGATTCCATTTTAACAATCTCTATTAAAGCATCTAACTATTCTTATAATTTCAATAGCTGCAATTTTCTAAGAGTAGAAATAGAAGATCAGGTATTTAAACAAAGAAGTCTACAGGAAGACAAAATATTCCCTGCAGTGAGGTAAACCCCTCCATTCTCACGCTGAACATTTTGTTTACAGCAAAGATTTTCTTCTGCAACCATATAACAATATATAATGATATCTGCCAAAATGCCCCAAAGAACATTAATAATAAATGACAAATTTATTGCTGCTGCGCAGAAGTTTTCAAAAGAAAAAGAAAAGAGTGGACACTGCAGAACTGCAGCAGTCTCTGTGTGTTGGTAACAAAATCGAGACTCTGAGAAGGTGCTATGAGAGTCAAAGCTGTCCAGGTGGATATCAGAGATGCAGTATTGAGGTGTTCCAAAAAAAATCAGTTATGGCATAGTACTGAATCAAATCCTGATGCAGTTTCATGCTAAAATCATGAAACTGGGACTATACATCTGAAAAACACAGGTTGGGCATGAGGGAGCTCCACATCACACCATGAGAGCACTTCAGGTGAAATAAACATGAAATAAAGAACGAACTATTGCACGAAATATTGCATTATTGTAAGGACTGCTGTTTTTTCTCCATGATGAATACGACAAAAGTGGCAGTGGCAGATGACATGAATCCCAGCGTAAATGCTGTGGGGCTCTGGGATGGGTTAGATTGAATAGGAATGCTGCTGAAGGCACATCACTGAAGGTTTTCTGACCAGGCAAAACACAGCTCCGGCAGAAATCATGGCAGAAAAATGCAGAGGAGGAGGTGGGCTATGTGACCCCTTGCTGCCCCTGCAATCATGCTTAATCTGTGATTATGTGAACATGAGTAAGAAGAAATACTTGCCAATTTAAAAGAAGGGAAGGTAAGCTCGGAAGATTTGTAACTTTAAGCTAGTTTATGGAATATGTAGTATTTAACTTTCACATGGAAGGGAAAGGTGGCTGCACTCTGATCCATTAAGTGCAAATCACAGGTAATTTTTCTCAAACATAGGCAGTGGGTCAAGATCTGTTTTCTGTTTGCAATGTTAGGTGCTAGTGGAATGAAACATACCTAGAGTGACTAACCAAAGCAGAACTAGGTACACAGAACCATTCTGGTCCACAACACCAAATGCCATATTTAAAATAAAATAAAATCATTATTTACTACTTTCACATGCATGGGTAAGTGACATACAGTACTGAATGTGTTTTGTCTGGACGCAGATTTGAAGCGAGCTGAAGAGAACTATACTCCCTCTTCACCTCCTCCATTATTATTACTATTTATTATTATTTATGACTGTAGGCTCCACATCCCCACCTTCTTACGTTTGTACCAGTGTTTTAGCTGTTCCTGAGCTTGTCTGAATCTTTTCGTCTTTGGCCAGGACACCTCGATACAGCTGTATGAATATATAATAATTTTTGAAATAACACTTATTTTACACACTGCAGAATGCCTGAAAAAATCCATGTTATTAAAAAATCTTTTCATTTCAGAGAAATTTCCTCAAAACTGAGTGTTTATCCTCTGTCTGGCTGCTAGAACATTTTGATGAAGTCTTCTGTGCTCTCTATCACATCAGGTTCATGCTGAACTGAATTTAAATGATACTGTAACATGATTTTTTTTTAATTGAAAAAAAAAGGAAAAAATCACTCATACATGTTAAATTAATTTTAAAGATCTTTTGAGGCATTTAAATTGGCTTCATATGTCAAGGGATTTTTTTGTGTCTGATGGTATTTTGCACAGTGGCCGATAAAATTTTTCTGTAGATCCAGTTAGGCTATCAACCTAATATATTGACCAATTAACTGGTACTTTTATTTCAAACACTGAAAATTGTAATGAAAAGTCTTGGGGCAAAATAAGTCTCTCAAGATATATGTCTCTGTTTAATTCACAACTTTCCTCTCTGTGAAGAGATGAAAGAAGAGAGGCTGTGAAGTTTCAGTAGCATCATCCTAGGGAAGGAGACATTGACCTTCCAAACTATGGATGAGCTGAAGTTCAGCACCAGTCTCTCTGCTCCTGTGGGAAGTTATCCTTCTAGCACAGGAACACATTTGACAAGGTATATGCCTGTATTGGGTTTTCTGTGAGTTTTTGGTGGTGTCTTTGGTAACAGGGGAAGGGCTATGGAGATAGCCCTTTAGGAAGCTAACTGAAGAGCTCCCCCTTTCCAATGTCAGACCCACCTCTAACTAGAGCCAAGCCGATCAATGCCTCTGCAAATTCATTTATTTAAGGGGGTTGGCCCTGATCAGCCCAACTCCAGGTGTGGGTGATGTGGCCCTGGCCCTGCCTTGCTGGGCTTGGCTGGCCTGACCAGACCCCAACTTAAGCTTGAGCCCCGCTGCAGCTCCATTTGGAAAAGAGAGAGAGAACCATTAGAAGAGACCTGAAATGGAGAAAGGAGTGACACATGAGGAGAACAACTTTTGAAGAACACCAAGGTCAGCTGAAGGAAAGAAAGGGATGGGGGAAGGAGGATGGAGGATGCAGAGCCCATGTTCCCCTTTTTT
>NW_010160512.1:0-240 GCF_000695765.1 Mesitornis unicolor | reverse complement strand
TGCTTAGGTGCGTTGGCCATGAGATCTAAAGAGTCTTTCTAACCTTTGTCCCCATGAAATAGTGCTGTAGTCCTCAGAAAATGGCAGTTTTCTTCCAGAGAAATTCCAAAATTCACAGGAAATCTCTCCCACTGAATGAGGACAAAGCACCAGTTCCCCCCCCCGAGGGTCCCCTGCTATGGGGACTGAGTGAGTGGTCCCTAAGGATATAGAGAGGGCCGGGGGACGCTCACCAGGAGG
>NW_010160511.1:2242-2460 GCF_000695765.1 Mesitornis unicolor | reverse complement strand
GGGGGTGGTTTTGGGGCATTTTGGGTGATTTTGGGGTGGTTTTGGGGTGATTTTGGGGAAACTTGGGGATAATTTGGGGCATTTTGGGGTGACTTTGGGGTATTTTGGGTGATTTGGGGGTGATTTGGGGTGGTTTTGGGGTGGTCTTGGGGCATTTTGGGTGATTTGGGGGTCATTTGGGGCATTTTGGGGTGGTCTTGGGGTCTTTTGGGGGATTT
>NW_010160511.1:0-2118 GCF_000695765.1 Mesitornis unicolor | reverse complement strand
CATTTTGGGGTGGTTTTGGGGTATTTGGGGTGATTTGGGGGTCATTTAGGGCATTTTGGGGTGGTTTTGGGGTGGTCTTGGGTGATTTGGGGGTGAGTTGGGGCATTTTGGGGCAATTGGAGCAGATTTGGGGGTGGTTTTGGGGCGATTTTGGGGCATTTTGGGTAATTTGGGGGTGATTTGGGGGAAATTTGGGGCATTTTGGGGCAATTTGAGCAGATTTGGGGGTGGTTTGGGGACGATTTTGGGGCATTTTGGGTGATTTTGGGGTCATTTGGGGCATTTTGGGGTGGTTTTGGGGTCATTTGGGGCATTTTGGGGCAATTGGAGCAGATTTGGAGTGGTTTTGGAGTGATTTGGGGGCATTTTTGGTGAGTTGGGGGTAATTTGGGGCTGTTTTGGGTGATTTTGGGGTCATTTGGGGCATTTTGGGGTGGTTTTGGGGTCATTTGGGGCATTTTGGGGCAATTGGAGCAGATTTGGAGTGGTTTTGGAGTGATTTGGGGGCATTTTTGGTGAGTTGGGGGTAATTTGGGGCTGTTTTGGGTGATTTTGGGGTCATTTGGGGCATTTTGGGGTGGTTTTGGGGTCATTTGGGGCATTTTGGGGCAATTGGAGCAGATTTGGGGGTGGTTTAGGGGTGATTTGGGGCATTTTGGGGTGGTTTTGGGGTGGTTTTAGAGTGATTTTGGGGTATTTGGGGTGAATTTTGGGGCAATTTGGGGGTGGTTTTGGGGCATTTTGGGTGATTTGGGGCGTTTTGGGGTGGCTTTGGGGTCTTTTGGGTGGTTTGGGGGTGATTTGGGGAATTTTGGGGCAATTTGGGGGTGGTTTTGGGGCATTTTGGGTGATTTGGGGCGTTTTGGGGTGGCTTTGGGGTCTTTTGGGTGGTTTGGGGGTGATTTGGGGCATTTTGGGGCAATTGGAGCAGATTTGGGGGTGATTTTGGGTGATTTGGGGGTAATTTGGGGCATTTCAAAGGGTTTGGGATATTTTTGGGGTGGTTTGAGGGTATTTAGGGCTGGTTTTGGGTGGATTTTGAGGTACTTTGGGTCGCTTTGGGCCCTTTTGGGGCAGTTTGAGGCGATTTTGGGTGGTTTTTGAGGTATTTTGTGGTGGTTTTGGGTATTTTGGGTTGGTTTTTGAGGTACTTTGGGTCGCTTTGGGCCATTTTGGGGCGGTTTGGGGCCGTTTTGGGGTGGTTTTGGGTATTTTGGGTTGGTTTTTGAGGTACTTTGGGTCGCTTTGGGCCATTTTGGGGCGGTTTGGGGCCGTTTTGGGGTGGTTTTGGGTATTTTGGGTTGGTTTTTGAGGTACTTTGGGTCGCTTTGGGCCATTTTGGGGCGGTTTGGGGCCGTTTTGGAGGTATTTTGGGGTGGTTTTGGGTATTTTGGGTTGGTTTTTGAGGTAAATTGGGGTGGTTTGGGCCATTTTGGGGCGGTTTGGGGCCATATTGGGTGGTTTTTGAGGTATTGGGTAATTTAGGGGTAGTTTTGGGTGGTTTTTGAGGTACTTTGGGTCGCTTCGGGCCATTTTGGGGCGGTTTGGGGCCCTTTTGGGGTGGTTTTGGGGTGGTTTTTGAGGTACTTTGGGTCGCTTTGGGCCATTTTGGGTGGTTTTTGAGGTATTTTGGGTTGGTTTAGGATCATTTTGGGGTGGTTTGGGGCCATTTTGGGTGGTTTTTGAGGTAATTTGGGTTGGTTTGGGACATTTTGGGGTGGTTTGGGGCCATGTTGGGCGGTGTGTGAGGTATTTAGTGGTGGTTTTGGGTATTTTGGGTTTGTTTTTGAGGTACTTTGGGTCGCTTTGGGCCATTTTGGGGTGGTTTTGGGTGGTTTCTGAGGTATTTTGGGGTGGTTTTGGGTATTTTGGGGTGTTTTGAGGTAATTTGTGTTGGGTTTTGAGGTACTTTGGGTCGCTTCGGGCCATTTTGGGGCGGTTTGGGGTACTTCGAGATGACCCCGGGCCATTTTTGGGGCTGATTTCTGTGAATTTTGGGCCAGTTTCGGGTATTTTTTTCGGGGCCATTTCCAACCCTTTTTTCTTCTTCTTTTGGGCCCCGTTTCCTTGAGGTTGGGGGAGGCCGCTTCGGGTCACGTGAACGCCGCCATCTTGGTT
>NW_010160510.1:22243-24510 GCF_000695765.1 Mesitornis unicolor | reverse complement strand
GTTCTATTTAGCTCAAACCAGGACACTCCCAAAGTTGCTGTTACTCTTTGATTTTAACTGTCTCACATTCCTGTCTGTCTCTGGTTTTCCTGGTCACCAGGGAAGGGATTTTCTTTACTTTACTGGTGGGATGTCGAGTTGCTCTTGGGGCGCAGTGCACTGTAGACTAGCAGGCAATTTCCCCATAGCACAGATAGCAGTGCCCTTGAAATCACATTCTCCGATGGTCCTCACCCCTCACCCTTGCGGTAGGCTTTAAGGCGTGTCTCAGAAGGACAGAACACCCTCCCTGGCATTCCCTACAATACTTCTCATGTGATGTGCATCCCTATAAAAAGTCCTGTAGGACACTCATGCTCATGAAAGTCTGGAGTGATGGCATGGCAATCTGCCTGTCAGCACAGGGTTAAACAGTACCTGGAGGGCCCAAGCCCTGTTAAACTATGCATGGTACTAATACAGAGTAAAAAACCAAAACTGCTTCCAACATAAACAGTCAGTATAAAACTTTCACAGAGGGGATTATTACTAATCCACAGTAAAGTGCTGGTGGACATTTGAACAGACTGCTGCATACGGAAGGCTTGTAACCTGTGATATACGAACAAGAGATTTCTAGAGAACAAGGTTTGAGCACCTTGTGTATACCTAAGATGTGGTCCATAAACAGAACACTGAACTTTGCTTGGGTAGAAACGTCCGCAGAACAAGTTCAAGCATTCTGGGTAACCGCAGAATGTAAAACTTGGGCTCAAGGTCAGATCTTGTCTACGCCGAACCAGGGCAATGATTACACATTAACCACTTACCTTATTTCATAGCAATGCTGTGTTGCATTGCTGATCAGATAACAGGTTCTTTGGAAAACTTTCCTGGACCCGATTCCTTACACTGACTCGGCTCTCAGCTTACGGCTGGGCTTGATGTGTTGATGGATCATGACTCTTGACTGACAGAACACCAAGTGACTGCCCTTCAGTCTGTAGTGTTTACAGTGAGAAATACATTTGGCATGACTTACAGACTCTAGATCCAAATTTCATTTAGAAAATACTGCATAAGAGCTGAAATATTTTAATTCTTGTGTGCAATTGTTCACTGAAAAAATATAGCCCTTCCCTCTTCAAAGCTGTGTGACACAAACAACACATTACTGTTAACACTTCCTGTTCCCCCCCTGCCCCTTACTTACACCAAAAGTTACTGTTGGGCTTATGAGAACTGGCCACGCAGCAACCCAGATGACCCTACAGTAGCAATTAGCTTTCAGAAGTGGACAGCTACAGAGATTAAGGCAGCACAAATTCTAATCTCCACCACAAGTTCAGAGGCAGTCTGAAGAGAAACTCCACAGAGCTTCAGAAGCTGCATGTACAACAACAGAATTTTTGACTGCCCCATAGTTCGGAGGATCATAGAATAGTTTTGGTTGGAAAAGACCTTTAAGATCATCGAGTCCAACAGTCAAACCATAACTAAATAAATAAATAAACACATACACACACATGCACACACACATTATATATATGTGTGTATATGACTTGCTCATATATGGCTTGCATGTCAAGCCATCTGATGACAAAGCAAAGAAAACAACCAGCTCCACAGCTTCTGACGTGAAACACCACTACAAAAAGTGTTATAATGAATAACTGACTTCTGTCTTAGCTGTACCTTCGACTTTTTATTTCTTTTTAAAACAAAGCCTGTTCTGACTGCTTTGCTATACTGTTAACAGACAGATACACTCTGAATGTTGGCAGTTACATTCAAGACTGGATTAATATAGGCCTGTTATTTTACTAGCGTATCCAAAGGCTCCTACTGGACTCTACCCTTCAGCTGTGAAGCAGGTTGTAAATCAGTCCCGTTTTTGTTGGTTTTAAAGTAGTTTAGGGGCTTTAAAATGGCATTTAACATTATTACAGTCTGCTTGAATATTGTACAATTTCCAACCATTTCTTCTTTTTTAATATCCACTTTTCTGCCACTCAGAATCTTCTAAAGCAAACAATGCAGTCACTACTAATGCCAAGGTGTAGCGAAAGTGCTTATAACATTCTTAATTACTGCTCTACTCCAAATATTTAGGCACCATAATTTTTACCTTACTAAAAAAACCCAGCATTTACAGAGGGAAAGGATGAAGGCCAGGTTTTCAGACTTTGTCCCTTTGTTGTTGGGGCTGGAATGGGTAAATTTGTCCTTGCTTCATTCCTCAGAAAACCTCCAGTAGGTGCAGAGCCCTACCAGGAGAAGGATCCTGC
>NW_010160510.1:3669-22212 GCF_000695765.1 Mesitornis unicolor | reverse complement strand
GAAGGACTTCAATTCTAGTTTAAAGAATGGCATCCTTGGTGGCAATGACTGGTTTGGCACAGGCACATTTGTTCAGAGGGACACTTGTGAATCAGTTTTGAAACTCCTACTGCAAAGGAGGTACATCAGGATGGTGTACATTGTTTTATACATATCAACATGCATGCAGTTATTTCCCACTGAAATGGAGAATTATGCATTTGAGGGCAGATGGTGACTTTCAAAACCCTGGCTCAAAGCTTTAGAGTCACACAAACAATAAAACCAGTTAGGAGTGAGTGACCAACAACCCGCGTCTCACAGTGGAGGAAACTACGGGGCCATAACTCCAGGCAGATGATCCACACCAGGCCCCTTGGTTTCACTGTTTCAAGGCTATGGTGCAGCTCCTTTCCATCAGCTGTGCAGATGAGCAGCTCCAACTCTTATCCTGTAGTGGCAGTTCCATTGCCCATGCAGCTCAGAGTCAGAGGAGCGGAGGGAAACAAGAAGACAGGATATTCTGCCGCACGTGTCTCAATCTCTTTTTTTGGCTGAAGGATTTAACATTCACATGGGGAAACTCAAGCTGTTTTTCAAATACGAAATGCTCAAACTTGCTGTTTGCAAACTTGCAAGCTTTCAGTGTTGGTTTCTGTCCTGCTCATTTCATCCAGTGCTGGTGCTCCCCAGGCTTGACATTACAGCAGTTTTTAATCTATGTATCCAACACTGAAATCCCACTGTAGGAACCAGGGCTGCAGCAACTTATTTTCATGCGTCTTCAAACACATCTTCTCTTCACCCAGCAACACAGCTATCCCAGCTTCAATTTGGTTGCTGATTCTTCCTTTAATTTCTTCTTGGTTTTCTCTGTCAGAATGTTCCTCCCCCTTGTGCTGTTATGGTTTCTTGGCAGTGCCTTATTTGATTTTGTTTTGATTGTAGCAATGCTGTGGCAAAGCTTAAAAGAGATTCTTCACCCTTTTAAATCAAATCTCAAAAAATGCAAAGCATGACACTTCTCCTCCAGAGATATGTAGAGATCACCAGGGAAATAATTTTGACATGGTGAAATGAGTGCAGCTGCAGCAGGTTATTCCTAGAAGGAATTCCCCTTCTTGGAGCAAATTTGTCTTTGTCTTTCCACTGAGTATGGCCCCAAAGAACTATTCCTGTTCACACAGTCCTGCATACTCCTGGGGTGCAGTCCATCTAGCTAAACACGATCAGCCCTAGAGCTGAGCGCAGTCTCATCCTTCATCCCCCAATCTCCTGGTATGTGTATCATGTCTATGCCCCATGGGCAGATGCATTCCAACAGCTAAATTTGCTCAGTGGCTGCTGCTGGGATAGACCCTCCCAGAGCAAAGTGATCTGTGGGGAATAAACCAGCTTGGTGAGCCAGAGTGGCTGCATATCAGTGCCCATTGCAGGGATAATCGGGCCCAATGACAACGCAGTATAAAGTGTCCTTATTAGCAGCGTGATATGGAATGAGCTGTTAGTTACGTGTGCTACCAGACCTCGTAAATCAGACAGAGTAATAAATTTGGCAGCAAAACCAAGTCAAATGTCTCTGAAAAGGCTTGGAAACAGAGTCCCTTTTGGTATCAGTGAAGCCACAGTCTACCAGCCAGACTCACAGACAGGGAATTACAACAAACAGATATACCAGTGGAAAATCTCCTACATGTTTAAGAGATGACCACCGACAGCAAGGCGAGAGTCTACTTGTCATTTTTTGCTCCCTCTCCTCCTGTGGCCACCCAGGAACTGATGGCAATAGGTGCTAACAGAGTTAATGACCAACAAGCATACAGAGCAGACAAGAGACTGATGAACTGCAGCTGGGAACCCTGCATGCAGCACATCTGCTTACGGAAATGCCTGTGACATGTAAGATGGACTCACAGCCTTGCAACCATCAGCAGCACCATCTTTCAGAAGGTATCAGTGACAGGAATATGCTGGAAATTCATGGCTGCCTGGGGAAAAGTTATGGGTGTTGAAGTGTCAGAGTGGGACCTCTTGCATTAAGAGATCAAGATGACTGGGAAGGACAGAGGCAAGGGTACCAGATATCTTGGCTAAAATAGCTTGTAACACATACAAATAGAAAAGGAGATAACAAGCAGGAAGTAGTTTAATATCTTTAATTGTTAACACACCTGCTTGCTGAATCACCTTAACTAAACAAGTCACAAGTTAAGTGCAGTTCCCTGGGAAAAAAAACTTAAGAAATCTTGATTGATCTCTTCTCCCTTGAGGAAATACTTTCTTTTACAGCATTAGTGCTATGCTGCTGACACTTCAACTATCTCTTGCTGCCACAAACATGGTGAATACATGATAGGCCTTATCAGGATCTACAGAAACCAGTAACAAATCGTGTCCCTCAAGAATCCATGTTGGGACCAATACTATTTAACATATTAATCAGTGACATGGACAGTGGGACTGAGTGCACCCTCAGCAAGTTTGCAGATGGCAGCGAGCTGAGTGATGCAGTTGACGTGTTGGAGGGAAAGGAAGGGAAGGGAAGCTGAAAAAGGGTAGACTTAGACTAGATGTTAGGAAAAAATTCTTTACTGTGAGGGTGATGAGACACTGACACAGGTTGCCCAGGGAAGTTGTGGATGCCCCCTCTCTAGAAGTGTTCAAGGCCAGGTTGGATGGGACTTTGAGCAATCTGGAGTCTAGTGGGAAGTGTCCCTGCCCATAGCAGGGGGTTGGACTGGATGATCCTTAAGGTCCCTTAAGGTCCCTTCCAACCCAACCCATCCTGTGATTCTGTGGCACTAGGATGTGTAAGTTTAGCAATACAGTGAACTTTGCCTTGGCTCCAGGTCAGGTTATCTTAGTTTCATATCACTTTTTTCACATCCACAGTAGTTCCGTTGCAACAAGCTAATAATACACTTAGAAATTCTGTACATGAACAATAAGAGTCTCCAAAGCTTCAAATATCAGCAAGATGAACATCTAAAATTTTAAGCTATCCATGGGTGACTGAGGAGGAAATCTACCCTACAGTAAAGCGTAGGGCTGTGTAGACCTAAATATTGTCTATGGTAAAGCTTTGCCATAGTTACAGCTAAAACTGGATGGCTTATGGTAGTAGTATTAAAGGACACAAGATTCATGCTTTTATAGCTGCTTATTAGGCATAGAGTGGACAGCACCTGAATGTAGTGAAACATGGTGGGGAAAAAACCTTGTAATGAAGGAATTGAAGATTATGGAATAGTTTCATATGCACAATGGAAAAAATGAAGACTCAAGAACAACCTTCTGATGTGATTTCCTAGTTTCTGACACCATGACCTGAAGTTTCTTGTGATGTAGCATTTTAGAATGTAATATATAAGCATTCAGTTTATCTTTTGACTTTTAATGGGAGTATAAGCTGCTCTTAAATTGGTGCTTTGGGCTTATTTCTCCTTTTTTTAAAAGTAGAAGATATAAACGGCCAAAAGAGTTACTTACTATTAACTTGAAAAAACCAGATTAAAGGGATTTATTTTTATTCAGGGATATCAGAAATTGGTTATATTTGACAGAGAGGCTTAATTTATTTTCAAAAGACTCCGTGACTACTCTCACTTGCTGTGTCTAAGAAAGTGTTGAAAATATTTGTGAAGGAGGGAGGGGGAGAGGGAGAGAAATAGCAAATTCTATATATATATTTATTCTATATAATTAACCATTGTATTTATACCTATTGGATAAAAACAGGAGGCAGTCACTTAGATTAAAATAAAAAAGTCTTCAAATACCTGTTTGATTGGCTTGTTATGCACAGCTTCAGCTGTATCCTGTAATCTACATTATCTCTTTTACAAGTTTTGTTTCCTTCTCATGACACTTGTAAATGTAACCCTTCTGCCAAGATGAGCAAGGTCCAGGTAAGATTTTAAACAGGTTATTATGAACATGAGACCTTACCTGGAACCTTGGGAAAAGTCAACAAAGCTTTCTGGTAGTCAGGTTGTTTATTTCCTGGTCTTGCAGACATGAAACCCTAGGCTTAGTGAACAACCAAAGGACAAAAAGAGAAGTCCAAAATGGCAGATAAAGAAGGTAACATGCAACATTTAATTCCCAAATACCTGTGACTCTCTTATAGTCTCTTCCCCTGGAGAGACAGCTGCTGGGCCACCTGGTTCCCCTTCCTCTCTGGCACTAGCACTTCAGGCAGCTGAGCACTGTTCTAATTTTAGTTTATAAGAAATATGCTCTCAGACATCACTGGGCTCCCTTTTCAACACAAACACCTTTCCAACAAGCAACAACCCCAAGGCCATTGTTTGTCTTAATTTCTCTCCCTGTTAATCTACCAAATGACAGTCTAATGCATCTCCCCTTCCCTTGGGAATTCTTGCTTTTGCCTTATTTTTGCTGTCTAAATACAGTGGATATATCTGAAGGAGAACACAGCAAAAATGTTGAGGGGTTTTTAAAAAAGATGAACATATTTTTAAAGAATGGTTGACCAAGCTAAGACTGTTTAGCCTGAGGGAGTTGAGAACTGTCTTCAGACACAAAAAGAGGAAGGAATGTCCTCTGTTTCCCCGCTAGAGAGAAACACCAGAATTATTGCTTGAAGAAGCTGTGGAATTTTCAGAGATCCGTCGTTGATTTCACAAAATCTCCATCCTGCCATGAGCAAGGGCTTGAAGTAGAAAAGCTCAGAGGTCCCTTCCAGTCTAAATGTTTCTATAACTCTATAAACCTCTCCTGGGCATGTGATAGACACAGCTGCCTGTGCAGCAGAGATGATAGTAATCCTAGAAGTCAGTAATCCTAGAAATCTTTTGAGGTCAAGAGCCAAATACAGGACCTTAAGTGAGGCACATAACAGGGTTGTAGGCTGGTGTCAACACTGTAGCAGTAAACATTGTAAACTCCTCAAAGGTGTCACAGCAAGGGAAAGTTTTAAGGACGGGTACGGATGGGGATGTGTTGGAAAATTTACATCTGCTATTGCAGAGCTATTTTTGGTCAAAGTGTCAGAATATAAAAAAATGCAAAAGTGTCAGGTTAAACAAACCTAGCAAAGGATTCTTGAAGGTTTTTCAGTAGTAGGAGGAGAAAGTAAAGGTGGAGATGGACTTAGATACTTGGAGCCCTGTGGATTACATGTCATAAAATAGCAAGTGAGAGCCTGTTGAGGACTTGGGAGGGAAGACTGACATTGAGGAAATAAACATTCTAAAAGTCAAACCAGTAATACCCAAGTTATGACACACATGAAATAATAAGGAAACTCTTTTATTAAAATTTAACAAATGATCAAATATGTCACAGAGTGACTAAGGCTTTCTAATCTTCAGTAGAATTACTCACAGAAAGATTTAGGCTGGAAGGGACTTTTTTACTCCAAGCCCTTGTTGACAGCAGAGCTACCTCCAAATGCAATCAGCTTGCTCAAAACCTTCTCCAGGTGATTTCTGAACAACTCCAAGAGTGGAGATTCCTCAGCTTCTCTGGCCTCCCTGCCAGGGCTGAAAAACCCTTGAGGTGAGATTGTTTTTTTCTTTACTTTCAGTCAGAGTTTCCCTGTTGCTAGTTAAGACCATTGTCAGTTGTCCTATTGCTGTGTACCTTTAACAAGCCTTGTCTTCTTCAGGCTGAACAGAACCAGGCCCCTCAGCCTGTCCTGCTACATGGCTTGTTCCAGTGCCGTGCAGTGGCCTGTGCGGGGCTCTTGCCACTTTGTTCACATTTCTTTTGTAAGGGGGCATCTGAAATGGATGCAATATTCCAGATGTGGCCTCATCAGTGCAGAGAATATGGGAATAAACTCCTTCCTTACTCTGCTGGCTGCTCCTGTCCCCACGCTGTGCAGTATGCAGCTGGCCTTCTCTGGCACATAAATACGTATGTTCGCATTCAACTTCTTGTCCGCCAACAGGATGGAGTGAGAAAGAGACAACTCAAAGACAACTTTCTTTTTTTTTTTTACTTCTCTGTGGTTGCATATACTAAATGCCATTAAACTTGGGATAGAGTAAAACCATTACAGCAACAGTGAGTGCAACAGGTACTCTTCAAAATGTGTATAAAAAGGGAGTGAGTTTGGAGAAAAAGAGCCAAAACAAGAAAATCCTCTGCTGACAGACTACATAAAAGTTGTAGTTGGGTGGTGAGAATGTTTTTTGGTTTCCTTGGAGCACTCTCTGAAGAGTTCAGATGTGTGACTCAACTCTGCCAGTGTGAGAGGGCAAGTGGTTGAAATCATGATGAAAGCAAGGACAGCTGAACAATCTCAGTGTTGAGAGAAACATATGAGACAACATCAATGAAATACTAGACCTCTCCTGCAATTTCACATCCTAATAAAATCAATTTACAATATTCTTAAGCTTTTCTTGGGTTAGCAGCAACCTGTTTCCCTAACTGGTGACCTTGCAGGGAAATTTAACTTAGAAGTTACAATCATTGACGAGAAGGAAAGGGACAAAGAAAGGCAAGAAACAGTGCACACATTTTAGATCTCAACTGCTTTAAACAATTAATTGTTCTATGCAGGCAAATATTACTAAAGCTACCGTATGCAAATAGAAATGTGATAACTTTTCAGAGGAGGCAGAGAAATTTGTTATGGGGTGATTTTCTCTGATTCTTTCACAACACTCAGGGTACATTTTCTTTCCCTGATAGGCAACTTTTCAGGAATTCTGAAAGCAGGGCTTGACCAGGAATTAAATTGCAGATAGCACTTGTGATGTGTCCCAGATATATTTCTTAACCTAAATGTGTCAGAAATTCAGAAGACATTTGGGGGGGTGACTTGTCACTTGGATGTTTTTTCCCGAGAACATGCACACCTATAAAATGCAATAGTCAACTCAGACCCTGGTTTGCCTGAGTCAGGTTCAAGTACATGAGCATGACTGAAATGTTCAGCTTTTCCCACTGAGGTGTAAGTAATGATGTGTTTGTACTTCCCCAAGAGAACGTTTTCCTGGATGGTGTGGCAGTTCCTATCCTAGACCCCAAGAATACACTCACACCTAATATCATCAAGTTAAGGGGGTCATTTGGAGCAACTGGCATATTCTACATTTGCCTCTGATCTATTGCATGCTAACTTTTCCATATAACCAGCTGTTTCTCCAGAATCTGAAATGAAAATCTTGTTGAGAAGATTTTTAAAAAATGGCCATGGAATGGTCGTCCTTAATGAAATTAGTACTGTTAGGGACAAATGACAGGGCAGCTCTCTATAATCCACATGTGATCTGCAGTCGCCTCCAGGAGGAGGCAAGATTGTTCCCTGTTTACTCAAAAGATGCTGTGATACGGTCCTCTATGGTTCATCTTACAAAAACCTGCTAAACAAGAGAGTTGTTTGAGCTGGAGTATCTTTTGCACGTCCTGAGGGCCATTCAGATCAACTTTCCTACAGCATCAAAACTGTGAGATACCTCAGCTATCAAGAAGAGGGAACCACTTGCTGACAAAATCCTTCACAAACATTCTTTGTTCATTCTTGTACAGACTGTCGCACAAGTCTTCCTCCTTGAGGAAATGACAGATACAGTAGAGATGTAGCTATTTGTTGATAACTACATCCATTGAATTTCCAAATTCAGAACTACAGCTTAGTTACAAAAAAAAAGAGGATATTATTTCTGGAAAAACTGAGGAGAACCTAGCATTTCTTAAGCAAAATTCATTGGAAAAATCTTGAAATACATGAAAAGTTGTGTGTTTTGAAGAAAATCTTGAATTAGCAGAGGAGCCATTTCAGACTGTCTTGTTGATAATACCTGCAAAAACAGCTTCTATAAAACAATTTTTGTAAAGTAATAATTTAATAAGAAAGCATTAATATTCTTTAATCTGTTTCTCTAAGTAACTTTGCATTACTCTATAGAAACTGCAGGCAGGTAGTCTTACCACACACGATGTATAAAATGTATCAGAATAATCAAATTTTTTATATTAAGATATTAGGACATGCTGAGGATTTATCACACGTGGAGTGTAGTATGAAGGTTGACACAATGGTATTTCTTAAGCTATCAGGTAGTGGCCACAAAAATTCCATATGGTCTAATTCAAATAAAGTTTCTGCTACTGAGCGCAAAGCAAGCTTATCTGAAGTTTGTTTTGATGCCACTGCAATGGTGTGGTGCAAAACCATGAATTGAAGGGAGAGTTAAAAAGGTAATAAAAAAGAGAGGAGGATTTATTTTGAACCTCTTCTTTTATGTTTGGCACATCCTCCCAGGGACTATTTGTGGATTAAAGACATCACTAGTGGAAGTTCATTTATTATTTCTGCATGTTGGCAGGAGGAGATGCAGAGAAATCATTGCTCTGAAGTATCTGAGCTCTGCTAGGATATGATGAAGGGTTTTATTATGGTTTACTGTGACCTTTATAATTCTCATCTCACTTCTGAGTCTGTGTGGCTCAGTATGAAGAAAGATGCACCCAGCTGTTTAATCCAGAAATTATCTGTACTGTACAGATGAAGATAAATCAAGAAGTCTCATCAAGAACTGGATGAAACTTCTTTATCATCTTCATACATAAACAGTTTATTCTGAGGAGAATTTGTATTACTAGGCGGCAAATATAATAAGGTAAACTTCAAAGACAACAAAAATGGTAATTTATGTGAAATACAGTTCAGTCTAAATCTTATCTATCATGATAAATGACAGAACTATAAATGAAGGTAAAGTCGTGCAATTTCCCCCACTTTCCTATCACCTATTTTCAGGTCTCATCTGTAGAATAACTGACTTACTGTGGTGCTTAGTGGGAAAGTAACCTTGAAACAGCAAAGATAGGATGAAGCTGTGAAAGCAGTTGCAAAGAAAACATCTGTCAAGGGGTCATCCTTGCATTTTGACAATGCTGTTTAGTCATGAATGACAACTTACTGTATTATGAGCCATTCAGCACATTTCTAAGTGTTTCAGAAAAACATATGTAATAAAGTCTAGTTCCAGGTGATCAAATGCACCTTTACAATCCATTGCACAACCTTTTCATTTCTCTAAACTTTATATTTCTACATATCAGCCTACAGAGACAGTAAAGGGTTCAACAAAAGGGTTCTAGTTTATTTGTCAAAAAACAGAAACTAATCCACAGTGTAATCCACTGTAACTCAGTGTTGAAATATCTGACTGCCTGAAGATCTGTACAAACATCGAAAAACTGAATCCAGTCACCTCTACCTTGCTCGTGTCACTCAGGTGCCATCACAGGACTCGCATGAAACGCATTGCTGTTGAGTTGAGTTTGAGAGCAAAATAAAAGCTCTAAAGAAAGGCCAACAGTTGTTTTGGGAAGGAGATGAGACAGATGTGCATCAAACATTAGTCTACAATTCTCATTTATTATTCTAGTTGCTCTAAAGAAAAAGGAGGTATGCTGTATTCTCACTCTTTTGCTTAAAGAGGGACACAGCTTCCCTTCGGGGGAGAAAAGACTCCTTCAGCATGCCTGCTGGGACCTGCGGAGCCAAGTGACAGTGGCTGTTGGTGAACAACCCCCGCTTGCTTCAGGTTAGTTCTTTTGTCCTAACTACAGGATCCCTTCTGGCTCAACTATATGATAATATAGACACCAAAGACATTTCAGGTTATGGTACATAATGAGAGACATGTTTTGGCCACTTACTAGCTCCATCTTAGCTAGAGAACCTGCTCTGCAGGAAACAGGCACATGAGACCACTACAGTTCCCATGGACATGCCAGCTGGATGTTTTGCAAGCTCTGCCCACCCCTATCCATGTTTTCAACAAAAGAACATATTTTGCTTCAGAAGGCAGATAATTTAATGAGCATTTGATTTAATCTCAATATGGATGTTCTTCACCTTTTTTTTCTGTATTTTTTGCCATCATTTGACCTTGACAGCAATACCTACCTGCAAAGCAAGAGAAGAGCTGCTGTGTTCGTGCCTGTGGTGTTAGCAACTTGGAGTATGATATCAGAGGTGTCCTGAAAAAAATCCATGGGCAGAGAAGGATTTTCCAAGAGGAATCACTGCACGGGTGTATGTACTTCTCTGTGTAGAAGGATTCAATTGTTAGGTTATTGTTTGGCCAGGTTGCTGTACACAAACAGAGGCAGGATGTTCTCAGGGCCTTCTGTATCCTTACATCTCTGCCCCTCTACATTGAGTATACAGATAGTTATACATTTATTTCTGTCTATAGACATTTACACTGCAATTTTTAGATTCAGTATTGTGTCCTAGCCTATGGTGTCTTCTGTACCCACACTGTGAGCCTTCTCAGGCCTCCTGAGCACTACTGGTACATTCACATTGCCAACAGAAGAAGCCAGAAATGCCATGTGTGCTGTTGGACTTCACCATCCATTTGGTTCTTCTAGCAGCTTCAGCAGAAACAGCCTTATGCACCTTGTAAAAATATGGGCCACATGTTTTCCTGTAGAAATACCACATTTCAGTCAATCTTCCAGCCTGCTTAGTTTCCTCTCCACTGTGCAGGGAGAGGCTGGGGGAAGGGAGCCAGCCAAAACGAATGCTCATCCTCCATCCATTCCTAAGCCAATGGGTCAGTTCTGCTGTGACAGTCACACCAAATACCAGCATTTCTGAGGCCCCATTACCACAGTTCACAATGGGCAGTGCACCTTGCTCTGAAGGATGTGAATAATATCATAGATAATATATGAATAACAATATATATACATTATATATTATATACTGTATATTATATACCATATATGGTATCTAGTATCTAATACCTAGTATGCAATATGCAATACACAATATGTGATGTATAGTGTATATATCATATAATATCATATAACAGCCTATCTTACAATCCTGATCTTCTGCAATCTCTCTTCCTTCAAGAGTGGAATGTCATGGAAGCCAACTCAGGCTTTTAAGATAGACAGAAAGCCTTGGTGTGAATGTTGCTCCTCTCAGGACCAGCTCCTCTGTCTTGAGACCCCTCCAGCACATCAATATATGTCCAAACATGTTGCAGAAAAATGTAGTTTCACTCCAACTTCACAACACCGTCTCTTGAACTAACAGGATCATTCAAGTTGTCAAATCTGACCTTCTTGCCAAAAATGTATTGGAGGACTATTGCTTCAGTTATCATGCATCACGTATTCACTTGTTGAGCTGGGAACTAGTGTTGTCTGAGGAACTGGGTCCAGAAAACAAATTAATCCAAAGAATTGTGCTTAGAAGAGGCTTTCTGAAAATACCATTTGTTCAGCTAATGAATAAAAAGAGTGGTAGAAATACTTCACAAATTAATTTTTCAGCTTATCAAGAAGAATCTAAAACCTGAAATTAAGTTTTAAGGTGCTAGGGAACAGTACCAGGTGACCAGCCACGTCAGTGCTGTGCTGTGTTGTGTCCATGTTTTAGTCGTGAAGTGATGAGCATGTGAAGACATCATTACACCTGCAGGTGGTACTTTGGCATTAAACCTAACTCAGTGGCAAGGCAGCATTGCTTTTAATAAATCCTATTTTTCAGTGGCCAATTACTAGCATCCTGTACGTACATGACATAATTACATATATTGTAAAAGGTAAGCAGGTATGCCTACTTGTCATCTGGCTTCTTGTCAAACAAGATCTGACCTTAAGCCTAATTTTCACATCTGGCAGTGAGCTAAACCAGCCTGATCTTGTTCTGTGGTTGGTGTTACCTGTGAAATATTCATTCTTTTTACCACCTTCCTGAGGACAGGTTATCTGGACGGTGTGCTACAGGCTTTACAGGCCAGACACATTCAAGAGTTCCCCCGCTAAGTTACCAACAGAGACACAAAATTCACCCAAGGGTGCCTTGCAGGCCAGTGAGCACACACAATCTGGGATGCTGATGATTTGCTTCTACATGGCAATACAACATGGTAGAGTGGTCTAAAAAAAAAACTGCTCTGGAGCCTAAATTGATGTAGCATGCCAATGTAAGACTGCACCTGAGTTAATGAACTCTGTTGTAAATCAGCCTCTCCTAGCACAGTGACTGCATCACACTTACACATACACACAACTCTGAGACTCAAGCTCTTGTCTTTCTTTAGCACAGTGCTGTGCCCTGTAAACATCGAAGCTCGTGATGGCCCCTTGTCAGATGAACACAACAGTGGGCACAGAGACTGGTCTTTCAGAGGGCAGGTGAACAGGGTAACTGGTGTGTGAACTTCTTGTTGGAACGAGGCAATGGACTGCACCTAAATCTTGTGTTAGGCCTCTCAATCCCATCTGGATGTAGACATAAGTGACACAGGATCTTATCTGTACAGTGCTGCCACTTTTCAACAATTGGATTTTTCAAATGCTAGTCTTAGTAAAACTTGGGTTTTTTTAGCTTTAGTGTTAAAATCTTGGGAAGTTTTGCACATACACTGCATAAGAGAGGGACCATTTATCCTATAAGTAGAAGCTGTTGAGAGAAGACATCTGGAAAAAAATATCTTTTTGAAATTCACAGCTGATATATCTTTCCTCTGGGGGCTTATTATTAATGATTCTGACAGTTCAAAGAGCTTCCTACATGTTCCTAACAGCTATGGATGAATGACAGGTTTGAAGAGTATAAAGTAGTTCTCTTCCACCAAGTATTGCTACCTGGATCTTCATGTTTGTTACTCCATAGGCTAGCAAAATCTCACCGACTGCTAAAATAGTTCAAATATTTTAGTTAATGAGTCTTTAGCATAAAAAGGATAGGTCAGCCATGGGCCAGAACAATAGAGTGCTGACACTGCTTCTTGCAGATGCTCCCCCCTCTCACAGCATACAGGATCATTACTCTTTTTGACCTTTCCCTTTCTAGCTCCATTGATATAATATTTTTGGTTGTCATTCACTAGGACACTTCTCTTTGTGCTCCTTAGATGGAGGCTTGCAGCCCTCACATATTTATGACTGAAAGACACAGCCTGGAGGAGTGCTTGTTAATTAAGTTCACCAATGACACCAAATAGCAATGATCAGATAATACACTCAACAACAGAGCTGTCATCCAAAAAGGATCTAGACAGGCTGGTGGAATGGGCTGACAGGATCCTTATGAATCTGGACATGAAAAAATACAAAGTCCCCTATCTGGGAAGGAAGAACCCCTTTCAATGACACATGCTGGGGTTTGACTCTCCGAGGAACAGCTCTATTGAAAAAGGACTGGTGGTCTTTGTAGGCAGCAAGCCGAACATGAACAGAACAGTCTACTCTGGCAGCAAAGAAGGTCAACAGCATCCTGGGCTGTCTTAAGACTGAGGGAAATTATTATTGTCCTCTACTCAGTGCTTATTAGACAGCATCTAGAACACTGTATCCAGTTTTGGGTCACCTAGTATAAAAATATGTTTATAAACTGTGGTGAGTTCAATAGAGGGCCATGGAGAAGGTCAGGGCACTGCAGCACTTGCTGTGTGAGGAAAAGCTGGGAAGCTGGGCTTGTTCAGCCTGGAGAAAAGGATTTGGTGGGACTCGATAGCAGCTTTCCAACACCTACAAGGAGGTTATTGAGAAGATTGAATCAGGCTCTTCAGAATGGCCAGGCCACTTCGGAGTGGGAGGAAGAAAAAGTAACAGGCATAAATTGAAACAAGAGAATTTCCAGCTGATATAACGAGAAACTTTTTCATAATGAGGTCAGTAAAAGTTTAGGCTACACAGTGCCCTGGTTTTACTGGGATATAGTAAATTTTCTATTCAGGAGAGCTGCATTTATGAGAGGATTGCAGTGTCTGATGTACTGAAAACAACTTGGTGAGACACTTTTTTTTGTTTTAGTTGTGACGGAGCTTATTTTCTTCATAGTAACCGGTATGAGACTTTGTTTTGGATTGGTACTGAGAATAAGGTTATAACACACCAATGTTTTGATTGTTGACAAGAAATGTTTACATTAAGTCAAGGACAGACTGTTTTTTCAGTTTTTACCTGTCCTCCCAGCCTTTTCTTTACAAGAAGTTTGGAAGAGATGGAGCCAGGACAGATGACTGTGCTGGCCAACAGGAAATATTCCATACCATAAACATCACATTCACTATAAACAGGGGAGTTTGCTGGGGATGCCCTCTCTTACTTCAATGGTCACTGTCTCCAGAGGGTCTCGTCTGCCTTTTGGTTCCTGTGGTTTACCTCTCCCCTGTTGCTGACTGTCGCGTTTTTGCTGGCACACTACCAGTAACTGCTGTGTGAGCTGAGTATAACTTGATTGTTTTATTATAGTTGTTCCTATTTTATTACATTATTATTATTGTTGTAATAGTTGTTGTTAGTATTATTACTGTTGCTGTTTGGCTTATTTAAGTCATTAAACTGTTCCTTTCTCAACTCACCAAGTGTTCCTACCTCTCTCCTCTGATTCTCTCCCACATCCAACCAAGAAGGCGGGGAGGGAGCAAACACCTGCGTGACATTTAGTTGCCTGCTGGGTTACACCACAACAACCAGAGAAGTTGGGATTTTCAAAATCTGACTGGATAAAGCCCTAAGCAATCATATCTGATCTCACAGCTGTCCGTGTTTTGAGCAGCAGGTTTGACCTGCTGGCATCCAGAAGTCACTTCCAACCTGAATTATCCTATGATCCCATGATCCTCCTGGCAAGCAAGATGATTCAACCACATTACTTAAGACCCAAGACAGGGAAATCCTAGTATATCCTGTCCCATATTATTCCTCAGCAATGTTGTTATAAAGAAAGTTGATCCATGTCCCTTGTCCATCCCTCCTATTCAGTCATGTCAGTCTACCACTCTCCTGATCTTGATTTATGTATACTGACATTGACTCAAGTGAGTCTAATGAGCTGCTTTGCTTCATATCAGCACTCAGTCATTAATGTGTCCCTGCAATTTCCCTCTCCTTAGTTTGGTGCTTTGGGCTTTTTGTAGCTAAGTTTATTTTTTTTTTGCATGTGTGTGAAACTCATTTTTCAGGATGCTGTTTTATTGCTTTCAACATAGCGGAAAAACATCCTGCAATAACTGCAAGAAAAAGGGAACTCGGAGAGTATCTGCTGGTGTGTAGAATTTTGATATGCAAGGTGCTTTTCCAAGAAAGCCTATGATAGCTCCTGGAAGCAGCTTATCAGCAGTAATCAATCAAAGAGTGAAAAAGTATCACAGAACAAGGACATTAAGTGAAAGCAATGAACAATACAATTGAGCAAGATAGTTTATTGCTGGGAAAACACCAGTTCCAGAGGTTTATTGTGTAAGTGTAGATAAGGGATGTACCGTGGACTTCAGCCCTAGTAACTCCTCCTGCTTGGCTGCTGGAGCACAGACAAGATCTCTCTATTGAAGGCTGTGGACATGGCTGCTACTCCCCAGACTGCAGGTTCAGCCAGTAGTGAGGTTGGGCATGTAACCTGGAGACACACACATGCATGTCCATGCAAAGGGCACTGACAAGGCCAACTGAGCAGGCTGCCACAGACAAGGTGCTGCTTTCAACAACACCCACATATAACGCTACTAGTACTCACGTAAACTGTAAGTGTAGACGGCCAAGTCCCCATTCTCTACCCTAGATAAACAAGATTGAAGTTCATGAGTGAAAACATGCACACCCTCACTCTCTAGATCCACAGGCAGACTCAGAGGCCCCTTCAATATCACTATGAACCCTCAGCCTGTCCAATATCCTGCCTGGATCTTGGCTCTCTGACCAAGAGATAGGTATTTCCTACTCACTGGTGGATGCCCACTTGTGGATGCCTTGAATATCAGTGTGAGCTCTCTGCCCGTCTCATATCCTTGGGCCTCCTACTCACCAGCTAGTTCAGCTTGGAGTTTGCTAGCAAATTACATCATTATGGCTCATTTTGAACTACAAAGGTTTTGGTCTGATAAATCTGATGAAGCAGATGCTCTCATATTCCACATACCCTCAGAAGTATGACTTCCCACACTTTAAAATTCAGAAGTGCTACAAGTCTGCAGACACACAGACCCAGATGGGTCTTAGCAGGACAGGAGACACTTCTAGAGCTGGCGACTGAAGGAGACAAGAAGACTCAATAGAATAATCCAATTATATTTAGGCTTGTGTAGGAGCCATGCCTCTTACATATGGTCTAGCAGACCCCATCCCCTGTAGTAGCTACAGGTCAACATCGTCTACCACATGTCACTGCCCCTGTCTGAGGTTTTAATGCAAGTTCAGCCATGAATTTCCTGTCAAAACACCACATACCACTCTGGCCTACACAGAATTCAAAGCATACAATACATCTGTATCTATTCCAATACATATAGATATGTATAATTACATATGTAAATATAGACATCCTTACATACATTGTATTTTCATTTTAATCTAGAAATATCTTAACATGAAAAAGATATCTTTAAGAAAAAACATCTACAGCTGGCACAAGGTATGTTCACTATTACTTAACACTGAAAGTTACTTATCTCACCAATTTGCACAGTCCCTGCTGTATGCTAGCTAAATCATATATAACACACTTTCCATTGCTTGCAAAAATAAGTACATTTTATTTTCAACAGGCAATCCAGTGCTGTGGTAGGTCAGCCTTGCCCGACCCTTGAAATCCCAAGTTTTCCTGAGAAAAGTAGGGAAAAGAGTGTTCCTTGCCCAGCCTCAGCAGGGACAGCGCTCCCTCCCGGCCCAGCCGGGGTCCCCTGAGCTGCGGGCACCCTGCGGGACCCCCTCCCCTGGGCAGCTGCCAGGGACAGCCCTGGGCAAGGCAGGAGGGGCTGGTGGCCAGAAGGTGGTTCTTCTCCTCTTGCACCGCTCACTGCATTTTTTCTTGTGGGACCACCGTCCAGATTTTGTTGCTAGAGTACTAAAAATCCTGCTGTGCCGGGAGTCCTTGGAAAATTTGCCGAGCTCAAGCCTGAAGCTCAGCGTAGTCTGAACCAGGCTGGGCAGAAGGGTCCTTCAGGGTTGCTTGACCTCTGCTGCCATCCTCTGGAGAGAGACAGGATATGTCAGCAGCGAACTGACCCTAAATACAGGTTGCCCAGTGAAGTTGTGGATGCCCCCTCCTTGGAAGTGTTCAAGGCCAGGTTGGATGGGGCTTTGAGCAACCTGGTCTGGTGGGAGGTGTCCCTGCCCATGGCAGGGGGGTTGGACTGGATGAGCTTTAAGGTCCCTTCCAACCCAAATTATTCTGTGATTGCATGGTTTGTGTGGGATGCTACAAGCCTTTAGTCACAAAGAGCCAGATGGGAGTTAGAAGGACAGAAGGAGGCATTGCTAGAGCTGGTGACTGAAGGAGAAGAGACAACAAGGCTCAAAAGAACAATTCAATTAGATTTAGGCCAGTGTAGGAGCCATGCCTCTTAAATCGTATGGTTTGGGTGGGGTTGCTGCTAGCACAAAGCCTGGCTTTCATTTGGGTGGGGTGGGGGTGGGGGGGCAAACTTTGCTATAATGGCCCTGGTTGGAAAGAGATGTGCAATGAAGCTGGGACCAGTGTGCCCTGAGTGACTGGTTGCCATCACATGCAACAGCCTTGTTCTTTTGGTCCTGGGACAGCAGCCTGCCAGCTGCAAGAGTGTTTTGGAGAACGAGGAAAGACTTAATACAAGAAACTCCTTTTTACTGCTCTCCCATAGTCCCTGTTAGAGAAGTTAAAAATACCACAGATTTCAGGAATATCCTTCTTTGCACAGTTGACATAATTAATCCTTAGCTGAACTACTAATTGCAGACTACAGTGGTCAGCATCAGATGATTGTGGTAACTAGAACCTGAATATCTGCTTCCTAAAAAATCTAAATAATAGCACTCACTACCTCTATGTTTTTTTTCACTGTGCTCCTGGGCAGCCGAAAAAGAATGGGGAGGAGAGGGGATGGTTGGCTCTTTATCAGTATTCTAAATTCATCCATCCTTGGAGTGTTTGAAGAAAACTCTGACATACTTGCCCAGAATTTCTGTAGAACTCTCTATCATGCTGTCATTATGATTAGCAAGATGTCACGGATTGATGTTAAGAAAAGATGACATGGTTTGAACTTCAATATACCATTGGATTAAGCTGTTACCTGATGGATGGCAAATGAATATGACAGGCATATAAAGAATTGGTGATGGCAACAGCTCCCAGTAACAGCAGCAGCTGGAAGGGAAGCACATTATGATACCCTCTGTGTGAGAAGCTGGTGCTGTAAACACAACTAAGAATTAATTTGTTATTTATCAGTTGTTCATTGATTTCCATGTCATTAAATCAGTGAGGCATTGTTCAGAAATTCTGTTTCAAGTGGGACTATCCCCAGTACCATGTCAGGTCACTGTGACTTTGTCTAGCAACTGTTGAAAATACTGATGAAGAAGTCCACTATCCTGTACCTGCTCCAGTGCTGCACTGACTCCTAGTGAAGAAATTTTTCTTAATGTTCAGTTCAAATGTCCCAAATCACAGCTTGTGTCAGGGCATTTATTACTATGAGTAGATGAAGACTTGTGCAAACACCAGAAGAGTATGAGTGTCACGGACTGAGATTATGGTTGGCACAGTCCATGGAAGTCTATGTGTAAACACTGCCTTTGCATGAGGTTTGTCCACACCTCTGCCCTGCATTATTTTAGTTAAGG
>NW_010160510.1:0-3510 GCF_000695765.1 Mesitornis unicolor | reverse complement strand
GTGGGAGTTTTTCCATGTTCCTAACTGATGCAACTATGCTTCAAACACAGGGGGATGGGATCAGGAAAGCCAAGGCACAGCTGAAGCTGAATTTGGCAAGTATAATAAGAAGAACTTTTACAGATAAGTTGGCCAGAAAAGGAATATTAAATAAAACACACGCCACCTTCTCCCCACCCCCCCACCCCATCCCCAATCAATAAGACAAGAGAACTGGTGACAGCTGACATGGAGCAGGCTACAGTACTCAACTTCTTTTTTTTTTCCTCAGTTCTCTCTTCTCAGTGACAGCCAATGACAGGACAAGGGGCAATGGGTGCAAGCTGGAGCATAGGAGGTTCAAGCTGAATATGAGGAAAAACTTTTTTACTGTGAGGGTGACAGAACACCAAAACAGGCTGCCCAGAGAGGTTGTGGAGTCTCCTTCTCTGGAGACATTCAAAACCCTCCTGGACATGTTCCTGTGTGACCTAGTGTAGGTGATCCTGCTCTGGCAGGGGGGTTGGACTGGATGATCTTCAGAGGTCCCTTCCAACTCCTAATATTCTGTGATTCTGTGATTAATTTCTCAAGCCCCTGAAACTCAAGACAGAGACTGGGGGAATGAAGTCCATCCTATTGTAGGAGAAGATCAAGTTCAAGATCACCTGAGGAACCTTAAATACAGAAGTCCATGGGACTCGATGAGATGCATCCCAGTGTCCTGAGGGAACTGGCTGATGCAGTTGTCAAGCCACTCTCTATGATATTTGAAAAGTCATGGCAGTCAGGTCAAGTCCTCAGAGACTGGGAGTAGGAAAACATCACTTTTACTTTTAAAGAGGGTAAAAAGGACTCTAGGAACTACCAACTAGTCAACCTCTCCATGGTGCCTGGTAAGATCATGGAGCAGATCCTCCTGGAAGACGTGTCAAAACATATGGCAGACAGGGAGATGATTAGAGACAGCCAACCTGGCTTCACTAAGGGCAAGTTGTGCCTAACTAATCAAGTGGCCTTCTACAATGGACTAACTGCATCGGTGGACAAGGGAAAAGCTACAGATGTTATCCACCTTGACCTCTGCAAGGCATTTGACACAACATTCTTGCCACTGAATTGAAAAGATATGGGTTTGATGGATGGACTGTCAGATGGATAAGGAACTGGCTGGATGGCCCCTTCCAAATAATTATAGTCAATGGCTCAATGTCTGAGTGGAAACCAGGAACAAATGGTGTCCCTCAAGGGTCTGTACTGGAACCAATACTATTTAATATCTTCATCAAAGACACAGAGTAGGATCACTGTACCCTCAGCAAGTTTGCAGATGGCATCAAGCTAAGTGGTGCAGTTGATATGCTTGAGGGAACCAGTGTCACCCAGAAGGACCTTGAAAGGATTGAGAAGTGGCCCAATGTGAACCCTATGAAGTTCAACAAGGCTAAGTGCAAGGTCCTGCACCTGGATCAGGGCAATCCCCATGATCAGTACAGACTAGGGGATGAAGAGATTGAGAGCAGCCCTGTGGAGAAGGACTTGAGGATAATGGTGGATGAAACACCGGACATGAGTTGGCCATGTGTGCTTACAGCCCAGAAAGCAAATCATATCCTGAGCTGCATAAAAAGAAACATAGCCAGCAGATCAATGGAGGTGATTTTACTCTTTACTTTGCTCTGAGACTCCACCTGGAGTACTGTGTCCAGCTCTGGCAGCCACAACATAAGAAGGACATGGACCTGTTGGAGCGAGTCCAGAGGAGGGTCACAAAGATGGTCAGAGTGCTGGAGCACCTCTCCTATGAAGAAGAGATGAGAAAGCTGTGGTTGTTCAGACTGGAGAAGAGAAGGCTCTGGAGGGACCTTATTGAGGCCTTTTAATGTATAAAGAAGGTTTATAAGAAATAAGAGAGAGACTTTTTTTACTATGGCCTGTAGTGGCAGGACAAGAGCCAATGGTTTTAAACTGAAAGAGGGTAGATTTAAATAAGACATGTAGAAGACATTTTCATGGTGGAGGAGGTGAGACGCTGGAGCAGGTTGCCTAGAGAAATTGTGGGTGCTGATTCATTGGAAGTGTCCAAGGTCAGGTTGGATGGGGCTTTGAGCAAGCTGATCTAGTGAAAGATGTTCCTGCCCATGGCAGGGGTTTGGACTGGATGATCTTCAAAGGTCTCTTCCAACCCAAACCATTCTATATCATTCTGTGATTCTATGTCCAGAACTCACCTGGACAAGCCCTTGAGGAATCTCACCTAACTTTGGACTCAGCCCTCTTGTCAGCAGGAGACTGGACTAGAGGTCTCCAGCAGTTCATTACTATCTTTTTTTGTAAAACTATGATTCTGGCATTAGGCCTTAATTTGGTGTTTTATGCTTTTTGGTGATATTTTTTTTGTGAAAGGAATTTTTCAGGATTATTTTTCATTGCTTTTGACACAGCAGAAGTAGAAGAACATCCTACAACATCTGCAAGATGCTCATCCAAGGAAGCCCATGATAACTCTTGAAAGCAGCTGATCAACAATAACGAACCAAAGGGTGAAAAAGTATTACAGAACAAAGACAGAAAGTGAAAGCGATGAACAATAAAGTTGAACAAGCTAGTTTTTAGCTGGAAAAACACCAGCTCCAGAATTTCTTTTTGATCAACTCACTTTTAGAGAGTTTTAGTTTAGTGTGTCAATGTAGTTAAGGGATGTACAGTGGACTTCAGTCCTGGTAACTCGCAAAAGGCATTGACACGGCCAACTGCACAGACTGCCACAGACAAGGTGCTGCCTTCAACAGCACCCACAGATAACACTACTAGGACTCACACAGAACAAGTACAGACAGACAAGTCCTCCATCTAACTGCAATGCTAATTACAACACTGCAAAGTTGTGACATCAAGAACATCCTACTTAATTTCTAAAGTGGTGGCTGAGTTACCTGCCAGTTCTATTGTTGTCATTCTCAGCTTGGCTTTATGTTTTATTGGAAAATAAAAACTTGCATTTACAGTTTTAAGTAACATACTCTTTGAGGTTATTCCTGGACTGAGGTGTACCTTAAAAAAATTCATCCTAACAGAGGATATAGTTTTTGGGTAGAGATGGCCTAATGCCAACATGTCAAACATCACATACTTACTGATTACAGGGAAAGATTTCTCCTTCTGGCTTATTATCTGAATTTTCAGGCTTTGAATTTTTCTTCCTCACTGTAGTGGGAAAAAAATGTTGATCTATTCATCTGCCTGGATGTCAGCATACTATTCTGATTATTCACCTTCTTCTGCAACAGAGTTTTCAAAACTCATGTTTTTCCTCAGGTTTTCTTCTTTAAAGAAACACCCCACAAGACAAGTAGCAGTGCTCAGGCTTGGTCTGCTCCCAGATTTATCACTCATTTTTTGACCACAGCCTGATGCTGCAAGTCATTTACAAATCTCCATTCCCAGTGACTTCACTGTTTGTTTTCAGGGTGGCCTTGTGTCTTTTTTCCTTTCCATGGCATGCATAGTGTCCTGGTTTGAGCTAAATAG
>NW_010160509.1:738-1093 GCF_000695765.1 Mesitornis unicolor | reverse complement strand
TCCACACCGGTGAGCGGCCCTACAAGTGCGGAAAGTGTGGGAAGAGCTTTGCACAGAGCTCCATCCTGATCAGACACCAGCGAATCCACAGCGGTGAGCGACCCTACAAGTGTGAGGAGTGTGGGAAGACCTTCAAGCACAGCACCGACTTGACGAAACACCAGCGGACCCACACCGACGAGAGGCCCTACAAGTGTGCACAGTGCGGGGGGAAGAGCTTTGCGCAGAGCTCCAGCCTGAACAAACACCAGTGGTCTCACAGCAGCCAGCAGCCCCACAAGTGTGGGGAGTGTGGGAAGGGTTTTAAATATCGCTCCAGCCTGATCAGACACCACCAGACCCCCACGGGCCAGCA
>NW_010160509.1:0-543 GCF_000695765.1 Mesitornis unicolor | reverse complement strand
CCACCGCCCCAGCCACAGCACTGAGAACCCTTACACCTCCCCGAGGGCGGGAAGAGCTTTGGATGCACCCCAACCTGGTCAAGCATCTCCGGACCCACACCGGGAAAAAGCCCTATGGCTGTGGCATGTGATTCCATGAGAAATGTGTTGTTGTTATGCAGTTGATCTGTCACCTGATGTCTCCCCGCCTGAAGGGGGTTAAGGAACAGGCAGAGAGATTCTTGAGTTTAAACGGAGATATATTTAAAATAATAATAAAAATGTTTATTAATAGTAGTAGTAACATGAAATGTATGGAGTTACGAACAGCCACTATTGTAGGCCTCAGGTCACCAAGTCTCTCTCAAGATGTCAGCCAGCGAACAAGGAAGAGGGAGCAGGAAAGAGGGGGAAGGGAAGGGCTGACCCCAACAAACTGCCCAGTTTCTAGTGAATGTGATGTTGTGGTGTAGAATAATTATTAATTGTTCAGCCTAGGTTACTGCAGAATCCCAGAATATGAGGAGTTTCCGTCCCATTCCCCAGACTGGATGCCCTCCGAGT
>NW_010160508.1:0-288 GCF_000695765.1 Mesitornis unicolor | reverse complement strand
GAAAATTGGAGGCGAATGTGGACGAGAGAGCATAAAATAGTATGGCATAATCCAAATCTTTGTTTGGCTACAGAAGAACTTCCAAGAGAAGGAGAAATCCAGAAGGAGCTTTCAGTTCTAGCCTCTTTCAGGTGTCAGTTAGAGTGGTTTGTTTCCCATATTAAAACCAGACTCTAGGCAGCTCCAGAGAAAACCTGGTGGAAAATTTTGGCTTCCCAGGGAAGCAAGGAAGCCCAGAACCACAGGCTTTCTCAGGTTACAAATTGGCTTAATAGAAAAGACAAAAGC
>NW_010160507.1:0-358 GCF_000695765.1 Mesitornis unicolor | reverse complement strand
TATTGCTGTTATTATTTTAAGTGTTTTCCCACTTATATTACTATAATAGTATATATTATTCCATATTATTATTATTTATTATATGTTATTTTATTAGTACTATTACTATTACTAGTGCTATTACTATAACTATTATTATTGCTATTACTATTGCTATTACTTTTGCTATTGCTATTACTATTACTTTTACTATTGCTATTACTTTTACTATTACTGTTACTATTGCTATTGCTATTACTGCTATTAGTGCTATTATTTTAAGTGGTTTCCCACCACACATTGAAATAGAAGAATGAACAAGGAAACATTGCATACTCGTGTATTGTGTTTGCTCATTGTAATGTGATTATAAAATAGC
>NW_010160506.1:22208-43631 GCF_000695765.1 Mesitornis unicolor | reverse complement strand
ATATATAATATATATTAAAAATTACATTGACCTACATAAAAACCAGTATAGAAACTACCTACTGTTCTTTCTCAGTAATAAATACTGTTCAGTTACCATCTTGGATTCTGGATAGTAAAACACCAAGCTTTAAGTTGCCTTACACTGTTATTTCTCTAACGTTGCCTCACCTTAAAAAGTGGAGGATACTCGTGTGCATCGGAGACATCCCGTAAGGAAAAATAACTTTTGAAGTCACAGAATCACCGAATATGAGGAGTTGGAAGGGACCTGGAAAGCTCCCCCAGTGCAACCCCTGCCACAGCAGGATCACCACAGCAGTCACACAGGAACACGGCCAGGGCTTTGGGTGTCTCCACACAAGGAGACTCCACAACCTCTCTGGGCAGCCTGGGCCATGCTCCAGAACCCTCACACTCACAAAGTTTGTCCTCATCTTCAGCTTGAACCTCCTGTGCTCCAGCTTGGGACCATTGCCCCTTGTCCTGGCATTGGCCATCCCAGAGCAGAGCCTGGCTCCTTCCTCCTGACACTGCCCTTTCCAAATGGATCCCCAGGAATGAGGGCACCCCTCAGTCTCCTCTGCTCCAAGCTCAAGAGCCCCAGCTCCCTCAGCCGCTCCTCAGCAGGAGATGCTCCACTCCCTCCAGCATCTTGGTGGCCCTGCTGGACTCTTTCAAGCAGTTCCTGTCCTTCTTGAAAGAATATTATTGCAATATTATAATTGCAATATTATTGCACAATATTGCAGCTGTGGTGTGAGCAGGGCAGAGCAGAGGGGCAGGAGAACCTCTCTGCCCTACAACCACCCCTTCTCATCCAGCCCAGGATGGCGTTAGCCTTCTTGGCTCAAGGGCACATTGCTGGCTCATGGTCATCCTGCTGTCCACCAACATCCCCAGGTTCTCTTCTGCATGGCAGCTCCAGCCACTCATCCCCAAGCCTGTAGCCCTGCATGGGGTTATTGCGACCAAAGTCACCCATATCACTGTCCCCTCAAGAGGTCAGACATTCCTCAGAGAATATCCTGGAAAAAATAATTGCTGACAGGATGATAAGCAGGAAGAGCAATCTGCCACGACCACCCATGGATTCAGGGCTAGGACTGAGAATTTGACTTTGCAAGGGAATTCCTCGGTCTCTGAAGCCTGACCATGCCCCTCTAAGGACCCAGACCTACTCCAATGACAAAAATTTCAAGAAACCTAAATGGAAAGGGCTCTAAATACTCACATAGTTACAATTCTTTTAAGCAATCAGCATTGGAGACTTCCATCTGGAGGGTGTACAAGTGATTTATACATGTAACTATAGGGAAATACAGTAGCTGGCATCAGAAAGTATGGGACATTGGTCCTGGAAGTCCAGAGCTCTGAGTGCCGGAGGCCATGTCAGGCAGGACTTTCAGAAAAGAAAAATCACTTTTCACTGCTCAGATAAATCGATTATACCTATTGCCCTCTGGAATTGGAGGTTGGCATGTTTTCACTTTATTTTTTAGCTCAAGAGCTGTTGATCATTGTAGGAGTCAGATTTTCTTGTGCCTCTTACCCACTATAACCTGCATCAATTGTAGAGTCTAGCATTGGAGACTGCAAGGCTGACCTTGTCGAAAACGAACAAAGCTCAAAGGAATCTTCTTACTCTTGCTGGGGTCTGGACAAAATTGGTACATCTGCTATGTTTTTATAATATGCCAGAGTCTTTAGAGTTTAATCATTGGAATCTGTCTCAGTACATGACAAATCCAAGGGAATATTTTACTTCAAAGCCTGAACTTTGGGCCCAGAAGTTCTAAAATAAGTTTTATGTCACTGCCAACTCCATCTCCATCTTTATTCCTCTCTAGAGCCAGTGAAATACTGAGCCTAACTGCAGCATGTGGCCCAGAGGGGTCTACTTGAAGTGGAACAGTTCTCTCTGGACAACATTGGTTATAAGGGACTTCTGGAGGTCTCCAGTCCCATCTCCTGCCTGAGGCAGGTCCAGCTCCTTCAGCTTCCCCAGAGCCATGTCCAGTCAAGCTATGAACAGATCCCAGGATGGGGATTCCACAAATTGGTAAAATACCACAATTATGGTAAAAAAGTCTTTTCTTACCTCTGTTTATGATTTACAATTTTCAACATATGTCCATTACCCTTGTCCTACCCCTGTATCCCCCTTTAAGAAAAGTCTGGCTCCATCTCTTGTCTACATTTCCATTAGGTAGCTGCGTATCTCAATCAGCACAACCCAAAGAGGGTTTCACAGTAAAGCATTTGGAGTTTCAGAGTCTTAATAGAATCCTAAACTTTATAACAATATCATGAAAAACTCATTTCTGAAGTTAGGCAAAATTTGAAAAGAACTGCAAATAAAAAAGAACAGCATTGGTCTCCCTTCCCATATCATTTTGGATTTAGAGTGGGTGTCCTTCTGTCACCTGCTTATCATTCTGCCAAGGTCCAATGTGCTACTTGTTTCAAAAATACACAGAATTCTGTCTTGAGTGCAGCCCCGAGCCTATTTCTGGAAAATGAAAATACAATCTCTCACGCCGCCTTTGCAGGCGTCTCTTCCCCACTCACTAGAACTTGAATTTAGAAACAGCTGCCTTGCCATTTGCTCAAAAGAGAAAATTAAGAATAAGAAATAAGAAATCACCTGGATATTAAAATGCTTTAAAAGAAAAAAAAGAGAGAGAGATGCACTTGACTTCTTTAGGGCTAGAAAATGTCTTATCCTATAAGGCTACCCACATATCCAGAGTCAGTCGAAGGCCATGCAATGGTGCACTTGCTCTGGTACAAATAAAATCACTCCATTAGTTCTGCTGTTTTACGTAACCACTTGATCCACTTCAGTGGCTGTAATGGTCTGATGCAGCTTAGCAATCCCTCGATTTTGCCAAGTCACTCTGCAGCCACCTGCTCGGATCACTTCAGTCAAACATCCCTCATGGCGTCTACTGAGAGAATCAGGAGAATTTAAAACCCTTAAAGAAATGCCCTATTTCTTGAAACTGAGTATCTCAGTCTGGAGTAAAATCTTTCCTCTCTGCCTTTAATACTGAACTTAATAAAATCTATGTCCACATCTACACAATTGTGTGCTGATTCCAAGGAACACCATGGTCAAACCTTGTGATCTTTTGTTAATACAGCAACCTGTTATCTTTTAAATAATTGAAATCGTTTCTATTTGAAGACACACAGGTTAAAAGGAGGAACTACAGGGAAAAGGCAGGAAAAATGATTGGGCTGGCTCTTCCCTTTCATTTTGTCAGAAAGAGCAGGGTTTTTCTCCTAGAGATTTGCTAAGATCCCTGAAGTCACACAATAAAGGCTAGCTTTTTAAAAGTATTAGGCTTTTAAAGACACAGATAAATGCTACAAAAGCACATCTGAAAATCACACTGAAAATCTAGCTGTAAATTCACATGCTTCAATATAAAGAAAGATGCCCTTATCACCAAATTTAAGCAGATGATATAAGTACATGATTTTCAGCTCTGTTGATCATTTTTTGCTGATCATAGTCAAGTATTCAAAATAATGTGTTGATAATACAAGTGCTACTCTTTCTCGGTCTGTATTGATCCCTTTTATATCTCTGCAGGATTGAATGAAGTGACGTTTTTTGACTTTGCATTGGTTAACAGGACTAGAAGATGTGCTTTCCTTGAGTCCTGTTTTTCTTAAAACAAAGTAATTTTAGTGTTGTCAACAAGACTGTTGATGGAAGAGGGGGAGGATCAACAGGGAAAAAAGCAACTTCAGGTGAAAACAAAAGCTGCGTTATTTTAGGGCTGTTTCTCTCTGGTTTAAACCAATGTTTTGTCATTACCAGGATATGCTACAGGAGTGCACACATGTGTACATTCAAGCTTCCTGTTAGTTTTTGTATAGTCATTTTAAAGAACAGCCAATTCCAGTACTGGATAATGAGAGCACTCCCCAGAAAGCACTGCCCAGAGCTTGCTCAGTGCCGCATGAAGCAAAGCCACTGCCGTGAGAAGAAAGCGAACAATTTCCCTTGTTTTAATCTTGCAGAGCTCCGTGCCTTTTGATCTTCTCTTTGTTCCCTCTTTGTGAAGCATAACTTACACTGGCTGCAATTTATTTAGTTCACAGTTTACTTATCTCTGCTGAGCAATAACATAGCACAGTGTAAGGTTCCCCTGCGATGATCAGGCTGCGATTTGTCTTGTTTCTAAAGATGGCATCTGCATTTCTGTCTGGTGTGAGTCTGAATGTCAGATCACCTGTTCGGTGTCTTTTCAAAGTCAACATCTGAACCTCTAACTGCGGAGTGTTTGTTTAGTGACTAGAACACACTTTGCAGCTAACCTCTGATTCATTTCCCCTCAGAGTTCGTTTAGAGGCTGCAAAAGACAGTTCCATGGCATATGCTATGGCTTTTAATGTGGATTATCATACAGCTTACATACCAATTAATTAAGAAGTAGGCAATTCTCGTAGAAACTGTTCATTATCAAAACTCCCAGTGGCATTTATTTTCTGATAAAAAGCAGACGTGTATTGCTGCACTGAGCAATTTTCTCATCTTTATAATTTAGTTTTCTCTTAAAAACCTGCATAGCTAAGAGACAGAATAACACTGTGCTTGGAAACCAGCTACTGGCGAGGCAGACTCTTGTCTGTGAAGACACTTGTTCATTGTAGTGTATTTGACTCCTGCCAGTGCCACGCTGCAGTGAGAAAAAGGATTGTGGTGCATTACAAACTTGGTATTTTCCACTGCTTTGAGAAATGGAGTAATTAATACCAGCATGGGTTTTTACTCTCAGAAAAGGAGCAAAACCAGAGGCCCTGCTGCAAGAAATGAGCAAAGTGTTGGCAGGACCAGAGTGTTTGAAAAGTAACTGGGACAGAGGCTTCTTTCTTTGGAGGGCAGACAAAGCAGTGGAAAACATCAGTGGCACCTGATGGAGCGGGCCTGGTTTGCTGAACTCTTCTTCACAGAAAGGTAAGAGAAAATATTAGCCAGCATCCTAACATGTAGAAACCTGCCTCAGGATGGAGATCAGTAACTAATAAAGCCTCTTTGGTCAGGTATGGCATGGAGAAAGAGGTGGACATCGCCAGCATCCACTCACAACACAGAGAGACAGATAATAATGCTATTGCTTTTCTATGTCTATAGCCAGTCCTCCAGGAAGCTTGTCTAAAGGCTTCCAAAGCCTCCTAGGTAGTTCTTGATACCAGCCATTTTCTGAGGAAATTGCACGCCCTTCAGTAACCTATCAAATCACATGCTGGCTAATTGGAGCTCACAAAAATGCAGTCAGATGTGGCCAGCTTACAGTTCTGTGGGTGGGCAAAAAGCTCTCTCGATGCAGAATTGCCCGTAACAAGCTTCCACCAGCCTTGGCTCAGTGAGTAAGTTGTTATGAAAAAAGTTTCAGAGATGTTAGTTCAGAACTGACTACAGAGAATACAAAGTGTTGTAAGTCAGACGGCAAGGTACTCCAACCTGCACCAGGGACAGTGGAGATGAGACCAGAGCATTCAGCTGCCCCAAAATACCTCAGATCCCCAGGTTCTGTGCCAAGCGAATCTCACCAGAAGCACAATACTGGAATCTGCACATCGTTTTAAATACATCTATTGCTATTTTATAGCTCTAATTAAACAAGATCTTAACTAAGCCTCTGAGATTGTAATAATTAAGTCAAAATCCAAACCTTTGAACAGTAGCTGATAGCTCTAAATGTAACATGCAAATGAGAAGATTGTTTGATATATTCAAATGCATCCTTGCAAATCGTATCTTCTAAAAAGGGTTCTCTGAAAGGTATCCTCCATACACATTGCTTGCATGGTCAGTTTTTCAAAGTCAGGATACAGGAGCCTCAAAAAGATCAATACATCCAGGCTTAAGGTATAAACCTTAAGACAACCCAATACATTTATCTTCATTTATGCATATACATGTTTAGAATTTTTCCTTTGAAATTTCTAGTTAAAATTCTAGTTGTACTCTTGATCTGAGAACGCCTTTGCTATCTGACTAGACCCATTTTTGATCTTGTCACAGATTTGATGCTGGGAAAAGGTAGAATTATGCAGGGGACACATAGAGGTTAACCAAAAAGAGAATCAGAACAACAGTGTTAGCCTCCCACAATTCAGCGAGTTCTCCATCTGGATTCTGTTGAGTACCAAAAGCGTTTGGAAATTCAACAGCAGTGATGGGCGAGGACACCAGTGAAATCAAAATACATCCCTGCTAGTTCATAAAGTCTTCTAGTCATGTATCAAGGGTGAAAAGACTAATCCATTATGTTAGTCATTCATTTAGAGGTAGGTAATAGGAAAAGATCCTCAGGGACTAGCAGGCATTTTCTAATAAGTGACTCGCTGCTCTTTAGTAAGTCCAGTCCCACAGGATGCACATTTCTGAAGTCTCAACACATCTTCCCAAGTGCCAAGAAATGCAATAACAAAAAACTCCTATACAATTCCTGTCCCCAAAGCTTCAAAAGAGCATTTCAAATCTTTGCAGCCATGAAAGAACAAAACACATAAAAAAGAAGCATTTCTAACCAAGGTATAAAAGGCTAAATGCAGGTTTTATTGAAAGATACATTATATTTTAGAAGTCAGATTATAAAGAATGAAGTTTTTAATATGCCAGAAGGCCAAAATTTGGGACCATATGACCTTCAGATTTGGCATTCTGCTTCTCTGTGGAGAAGGCATAATGAGAACTAATAAATGAGCAGCCTGGAATTATATAGCGGTAGTCGCCCAAGAAGGTACCACATTTAGTTGTTTTAAATTTGTGGTCATTTACAGCTCTGTGGGAATTTAGGAACTCTATGAAAGTCATGTGGACAGCTATGAAGAGCTCAGTCAGAACAGAACAGAAAGACAAAGATTTCAGACTCCTATTACTTCAAATCTTAACGTCAAATCCGGAATTTTAGGAACCTAAAGAAATATCAAGAGTCTATTCATGTACTTCATGAAATCAACTCTCCCTGGCTTCCAGGTTTAGCCTTGAATCACCTCTCTCTTTCAAAAAATTTTTGGCAAAACAATGTAGGCAATTTTGCATATTGCAAAAACTAATGCAAAATAAGATTTAAAATATCAAAAATGCTTTTCGTATGTGTTTGTTTGTCCCACTGAAGTTCATAAAGTTCATAATGTGGCTTATGGGCCAAGTTGATTCAGTTGAAGATCTGGTTTCACATGAACCAATTTTTGATTATTCGTTTCTGCCAGAGCCAGCCTGCTCCAAGGGCAGTTTGTATGACTTCTTTTCTGTACACCTGTATCATAGCCAGGGCTAAGGTATTTTTTGAAAGGCATCTTTAAATATTCCGAATTATTTTCTTCCATTTAAGTTAGTCTGGCTGTGCAAGGTTTAAGTTGTTGGAACTTTATCATATCGGCAGTGCTGCTGCTGCTCTGGTCTTATCTACAGCTGTTTCTAAACTCTATACTATATTCCCAAAGGTTTTCTATTGCAATCCAGTGACTTGGACATTAACAAAAGGTGTTAGACCTCAAAATCTTGTCAGATCATATCCTTTTAAGCTACCTAACGAGGACAACTCCAGACTTAAACATTTCAGCCAGCACATCCAGAAACAAAACATTTGGAAAAAGCAAAAGAAGATGAATCTTCATGAGATTTTTCTTGTTTTTCTAGTAAATTCTTAATGAACTCGTAAATTCAGCAGCAGCATCTATAATTCATAGGATCGCTTCCCACAACTGCAGCTTTTCTATGTATCACATATTTACCGTTCAACTTGAACCAGCTATTGGTACATTTATAGTGAATAACGACAGCTCTGCAGAACTACAGAGGATGCTCACTGCATATAAGGGTTGCATCTTTTACTATTCCTAGCCCAGCGGTACCTCAGATTGCATCCTGCCCAATAGATCAATGTTTCCTTCACAGAATTGAAATCTGACAACAAAAAAAGGAGGGGATTTGTTTATTTGTTTCTTTGTTTCTTTTCTTTTAATCCCTTGTGGTACAAAGATATTTCTTGGCTACAATAAGTGCGTATCCTACTGTGTTTTCATGTCAATGTTTTATGCATGGCCAGAAAGTGCTGATAAAGTGTTTCTGTGCATTCAGAGGGGAAAAGCACTCAAAAATGTTATTTCCATAGGTCTTTGAAAATGTATCAGAGTGGAATTGTGTGTGGGCTTCAACCACAACAAATAAGGGCACTGTACGTTAAGCTTATCTTCCTTGCATCTAAATTACTTTTGAAACTCATGAAGGAGTTTAATATTAATGGAACAGATCGACTCATTTTAAGCCCAGATAAAAAAGCAGGCAACTCTCATACCATTGTTCATATTTCATAACTTTTCCAGTTTGCTTGTAACATTGCCACTAATTTTCCCACATCCTTTTCCTCTGTAAAAACTGCCAAAAAAGCCAATCTGCACCTTAGCTTTGTGAAGTACAAACTTTCCAGCCCGACAACGTTGTCCCATTCAGCTTTCCATACCTCTGACAAAGTAGACCTCATAAAAGGCAATGCAATAAATACATTTTCAAGATGCCTTTTATGCATTATAAACTGGTGTTCTAATAAAATCACATCCTTCCAAGGGACACAGCACTGTCAAATTCATATTTCAAAACATTTATTCATTTATATCTTACACCTATATGTTCAGTTTCTGTTTTATTAATTTATGTGCTTTGATTGTGCACCTCTTTGCATTTATATATGTTAGGTATATGATATTTTCTATCCCACACGCCCATTCACCTGTATCTGGCTAAAAACCTACTGTAAATATAGTATTGCAATTACATCATTTATGAGAAAGAATACTGAGTGCATAAAGGTCACAAGGCTGACATAGAAAAAAATGCGTAAGAAGGGGGGGAAAACAGGGAAAAAAAATTCAAGCAAAAACTTGAGGCTGTTTTTGGAGTTACTGTACAGTAGATTGTCCCCTGGAGAAACATTACAGCCAATAAATATTTCATGGAAGATGCTAAAAAGAATGCATCATACTGCGCTGAGTGAATGCTATGAATAATGCTCTTACCGTGCCTGCTCTGCCTGAACATCTCTGTGGTCTGTTTGCTGTTCAGCGATGCCTTCTGCAGTCAGCAGAACATTTTTTCTACCTAAGGCAAAGACTCAGAGACACCTCCTGAAATAAAAGATTAGATAGCAAACTATGCATTGACCGGTCAACGTCTTTATGCATATATGGACATCTGTAATTGGCATATGATTTATCACATCATTTAGGAGCTGATCTTTCCATCACTCTATTGTAATTCAGCTTACTTACCATGTTTTTCAGACAGAAGTCCATTAATGTTTCAAAGATCATGAAAAAACAAATGTGCATGATCTCTCTGAAGCATCTGTGAAGCACAAAATACTATACCTAATAAAAATCAATGTATCAATTCAGAAGGCTATTCATCTTCCATGTTCATAACCTTAAGACCTCAAAAACTGAATTTTTTAATTAAATGTGGATAATTTCCACTTACTTGGTGGGGTATTTTAAGTAAATGATTGGAACAATGCATTTTTCAGTGATTAGCCTCAAAAACCAATGGAAAACAACACTTAACAACTTTCCTGAAGCTATCAGATGTATGTGACGAAAGTAAAGAGAATTGGCCCCTCCCAAGCAAGAATTTTAGAGAATGCAGATTAAGGAAAAAACGAGATTACTAAATGTTAAGTAGCATTTGGAGGAAACACCTTGGGATTTTACTATTAGAAAAATAAGCTTAATGCTAATGAAATAGCACAGTAATGATTAATAGAAAATAATTGGTTATAGGAAAACTAATACTGAAAGATTTAATTTGATAAGGGCTAGAAGTGCTGTGTAAGATCTTTCTATCGGTAAAATACCTCTTTCTTTTTAAAACAAGTATAAAATCCTGGTCCTCTTGTAACCACCCTTTGTTCATAGATATGAAAGCACTTTACAACAGAGGTCTTGATCATTTGGAGTTTCTGATGAATGAGGGAGCAGAGGCAGAAGGGGAAGATTATCTGCTATCATAAAAATACGGTATTGATTCTCTCCAAAATCCTATCTGACCCAGTATATCTCGTGTCTGCAAGACAAGAATAGTCAATAGAAAAAGTATAAGTGGATGTTTCTCTGGTTTTCAATAATTTCAGTGAAACCTGAAGGCTGGTGAAAGAGATGAAGTAGAAATTATGTCTCATGAATCAGGTCCAGCCTGTTAAGACAATATACAGCTTATAAAGGAAGGAGCTAAAAGAGATTTCCTCCAGGTCAGGTAAAAAAGCCACTTTTTAAAGAAGGTATGCATGGATTCTTTCTTAAAGTAGGAAACACAGGCTGTAAGCTCTCGCACTATCAATATGTTTTGACAGTGTACTGATTTAAAAGAAATATGTAGAAAACCTCTTATATGAATATTTTTTTGCAATGGCCCTCTCACATATTTGGATTTTAGCATTCACTTTTACTAAGCGTTAGTAATCACCTAGAATTCTAATTGCCCAACTTACTGCATCAAGCAAAATTCACTGTTATCTCTGGAAAGAAATAAGGTTTTTCTCAATGCCTCAACAAAATCCAAGAGCAGTTGTCTGCTGGAAGTTCAGACTGAGCGATAAATGCAAGAGGATAGGGAAGAGCTCAGCCTTTAGAAATCTGACATAAAGAATAAGAAATAGACTCTAACAGATTTTGAGAAAAGAATATGTAATTTCTTCATATATATAGAATAAGGAGGGGTTTCCCTTAGGTAAATGGATGAACTGGACTAACGTTTCCCAAACGGATTCTATAAATTTTAAAGTCATAGGGGTTTGTTCTGACTCATTTGCAAATGATACCATCACTTCTGATCACAATTCAGGACAAAGAGTAAACAATAGCAACGCATTAATTTCCTTTTATGAAGAAACACTCAGTTATAAGCTAAATTAAAGCAGTAGCCATGTATGAAAAGTGGTCACTGAATCTCCATCCTGAAAATGTGCAAGTCCCATTGATTCCTTGGGGCCGGTGTGGTTCTGACTGCAGCAGTGCTGCTGACACCCTGCATTTGCTGTGAGGAGCCTCGGTGAGATGGAGCTGATGACTTCCAAGTCATTCCTTGCTGGGCATCTCTCCACAGTGCTTTAGCTGAAGCACAAGAACCAGATTTAGGCTCAGCACTGATGAGATATCTGTGCATTTCTCTACCTGAACTAATAAGTCTCGACTCCCTGATGGAGTCCCTGGCACAGGTACAGTCCCCTACCAGTGCAGTTGGAGTGGCTGATATTACTGAGTATGGATAACAGAATGAGTCCCCAAACAAAACTCATCTTTGGAAAAGCAACATATACAGTTTATGACATCCAATCATGGAACTGAAACAATAAAAGTGGAACAATGTGGCTCAGGTGACCCATTACAACAGCTTGAGTCTAAGGTCACACATAATAAATACGTTGAATTTGTGAGTAACCCACTGGCTCAGTCTGGCTCGAGCAGAATTTTTCATTGAAGAAATATAAACAGTGAGAAAGCTTTTTATGTACAGGGCAAATAAAGCAAGCCAAGCATTGCCTAATAAATTATTTATTTTGAATTATTTGGCTTCTCTAGCACTAAACATTTGTAAGCTGGAAAAGGACACAGTCGTGGCTTGACAGAATGAAAAAAATATTCTGCACACGGTGGGAAAAACCTCAAATAATAAAAGCCCTGAGACAGCACCCTCCCCGCTATTTCAATTCATAAGGAATCTTGAAAAGGTCTCTAAGAAAGTCCACGATGAGTCGGTACCTGCGTGAGCACTGTGTTAAACCTGCAGAGAGGAAATCCACATCTGGCCAATTTCCTCCTGCTCAGCCTCTGGTTTTAGGATCTTTCCAACCTCTAAACACAATCCTTAATACAAATAGTACCTACATAGCATGCTAGATTCACACATTATATGTGTGGTTACGAAGCAGATCCACAGATGGGATCTGTAGAGTTGACCTTAAAATACCATTACTCTTCACAGCATGAAAAACACTCATCGTAAGAATGAGCCCCAAATTTATTTATTAATTAATTTAATTACTATTCAATCCAATTGGATTTATTGCTTTACTAGCATATTGCTGAGGGATGTGGATAGCTGAGGCTTAGCATCTTTATCCACGTTAACCACTTTCCACAAGCCGTCTTTTTCTATTTATCTTTTCACGATGTTATAAATGTCTACAATAAATATTTATTTACACATTATTATTTAGAGTCAGTTATGAGAAATACTGATCTTTTCACATAGGTTTATTCTGACTTCTGGACCAAATATGAGAGCCTCAAAGAAGTTTAAACGTTCAGACCCTAATCTTTATGATCTTCAAGAAAACTTGCAGAAAACATTAAAAGAAACTCTTGGCTGAAATGCAGTCACATCCTAACTGGTTTTCTCTAATCTAAATAATTCAATATTTCTTTCAGATCCATACAGTCTTGGCTATGTGGAGGAGCTGACTTTGCCATTATTATTCGGTAGCTCTTCTGTAGCTTTTCTGAAATTCTTGCCTGAGTTCCCTTGGAGGCCAAATCAGGCCCACGACTTTAGAATAACATTTCAGGAAAATAATTAGGGATTTAGAGATATAAGTAAGGGAAGACGTGATTTCCTTTGGATCAAATTTCTGTTGTGGAGAAAAACCCACTGATAGAAAACTGGGTTTAAAAAAATGACGCATTATTTACTTTTGATTCTCTTCAGGTACAAAGAATGAAGGATTTACCTTTTACTTCTTTCCTACTCAAACTGATTCCCAAAGGCTCCTAAGAAAATTTCCCCAAACTCTAACTTCTGCTGAAAGGAAGTCATCCACCTCCCAAAACAGCCAACAAATAACAATTCAGCTATATTCAAAACCAGAATAAAGAGTAATTTCAGCATAACTTTCAGCATAACTTTCAAATAAATTATTTGTTGGGTTTTTGTGGGTTTTGGGCTTTTTGTGTTTGTTTTTATGGAGATTTTGGGGTTTTTGTTGTGTCTTTTTTTAATAGCTATACTTTATATCATTGAGTTACAGAGTAACTGTTCCAAACATGGAGGTTACTTTGAGATTGTAAGAATGGGACGGTGATTTCCATACTAGTTTGTAATTTGCCCTGGCAAAATCTTTATAGCACAGCTGGAACATTAATCTTAGAGCTTCCTTTTTTCTACCAGAGGCAATTCTCAGAATGAGAGATACAATCAGGAAATAAACATGCTAGCTAAAGGCTTGTTTATCCTATTGATTTTTCTATTTAATCCCATAAAATGCCTCCCTTCCAATACCAGCAGCCTCTCAAAAGGAAGCTCGCAGTGATATTATCTAGTCTAAGGATACTTTGACATAGGGTGGCAAGAACTCCAAAGGTTAAAGTGTGAGGAAATGTTAGTAATGTTACTGCCCATCACAGCTGAAACATTTAAAAAGATCAGCAAAGCAGGGATGGAACAAATGGGCTGGCAGAAGACAGGAGGAAAAGAAGAAACACATGCAATGTTTTTAATTAGTAGAATTGGTTGCAAAAGTTTAAGTTACAGTGTGTCCTAGCTACGTATTGACTTCAGATAAAAGTTTTCACAGAGAGAGATTGTCTAACATTCCCCAGCCTGACATTTAGGGTATTAAAAATCTTCAAAGATCTCCTCAGAACACAACGAGCATTTGGTGCCATCTTCCCTACACTACTTGAAAGTCAAGACATCTTCCAAGTTCTCCTCTTCCTACTCCATCCAGCATTCAGAGATTTGTCCTCCAGGGGAAATAATGAAAGGAAATCACTGAATTCATAGCGTAAACCCACTTTTTTAAAGAAAGGGCAATACAATAACTAAAAGAAAAGGCATCTTAAATAATTGCTTGGCATTCACTGTTGTTTGGAGAACTGACTCCAGTACAATGAAACAGCCTTGAGGATCCAAGTTTTAATGCGTGGCCTCATGGAGCACACAGCTCCCATCTGAGCACCTCTGGGAGCGTGAGAGCAATGACGTGTGTCACCCACCTGAACCTTGTTCTCTACACTGAGACATTTAGTGGGTTATCGACACTTAGGTCAAATAGGATTTGAGGAGACATAGATTAATATTTATTGAATAGGTATTTGGATTCTGGAAGCAATAGTGAAATTAGGGTACTACTGTTAAAGTAAGTATGAAAAAGGTGGATTCTTTTGGTAATGCGATGTGTGTGCATTACATGATAGATCCTAGAAGTTTATAAACTAGGCAAAAGGGTTTTTTTCAACGTTTCTTTATGATTTCAGTGAAGTTCAGCAGCATTTTTAAGACCCTTTATAGGCAGGGTTGGAAGCGCTATGGGGGGTGACTACAATGTGGGAGCAATGCATGCAATGGTAGCCAATGGAGTAAGGGGTATCAAGTGTTTTGTAAGACACCCAGACAGTGGACACAGACTATACACACAGATATAAAATTCATGGTTTCAGGATAGAAACAGTAAGCATAAGAGTTCGGTTGCAAAATTTATCTTCCTGAGAAGACATCTCTAGTATTCATTGTATATGCAAGTACAACAAACTATTAGCTATAAGAATTGTACTGTAGTATTTGAACTAAAGTGCATTAAATTGGTATCTTAACTCGTGCTGCACCACTATTAACTGTTATAACTTTTAACTGACAGAACAGAAAAAAAAACCTCATTAAAGAATAAATATTCAGGTGGTCTGTCTTGACCTAACAGTCAATAATGTAATCGCATGAGAATACAGTCATGTGCTGCTGATATTACCGGTGCATAGCCATATAATAGGTGAAACTGGAAAAATGACCTTGGCTTTTTACCCAGAAGATGAGAAGGACCAGATTCAGTGGCAATCAATACATCCAGGGGTTTGATATCAGGGAAATCGCAAATCTCTCCCGAGTGGAAATGCGCTGAGAGCAACTTTCCTGCTCTGCATAAATGAAATCTAAAATACAAATGCTTTTGATAGCTGAGCCTTTGAAGGTCAGATCCATTATTATTCTCGAAAGAGGGAGAGAGTAAAGAGAGGGAAAAATTCACTTTCATGTCTCTTTTCCTCATGTGCAGCTGAATTGTTTTCACGGGCAGTTCATGTCAGCAGGCCCTGAGCACGGCAGCTGCTGTAACACAGCTCCACGGAGCCTTCTCCAGGAGGATGGGAAGGAACATTCGCACGGCAGCACTGAAATATCGCACCAGAAAAGACACGTTTCCTTCTGAGCTGTTCCCGCAAGAGGAATCTGAAAGCAACACATTGGGTTGAACATCTAAGACAGCCATTTAGTGGCTGCTGCAGTGCTGAGCAGTCCAGGATTGTTCTTCCTCTAATTTAACAAGACATCAGGTATATTTTTTTTCAAGTGTGATGTAAATCAAAATGTCATATTTTAAGAAACAGATATATTAAAAATCCCTATTATTAGAGAACTGAATATTATGCTTTTCTCAATGTCTCCTATTATTTTTCTTAGCCTGATCCCTAGACATCTGTTATCTCATGACCTATTGAATCTTCATACCAGGCTAAAAAGGCTAAATTCCTGCATGTTAGAAATATTAAATTCCGAATTCCTGCGTGTCTTTACCCCTTCAATCAGATCTCTGAATTCCCTCAGTCCATAGGAAGTCAGGCAGTTTTCCTCACTAATTACTCATTATAATTAAAAAAAAAAATCATCTCTTTTGCTTTTTTTTTGGCCTTTTTTGCTTCAATATGGGAAAATATCAGTTTATTTTCCTGACTGTAGAAGTAGGTAACAGAGATGAATCAACTGTGAAACAACACTTTATAACTTTAGGAAGTCTTTATAAGATTTTTGTTTCTTAAAAAAGAAAAAAAAAGATAATTTATTCTTCGGGCATAAACCAAATTTGAATTTAGGCAAAGTAAAGGAACAATACCTCCATGGCACAGCAGATAATGAATAGACAATTTTCTACTCTATATGCCAGAATGCTGAGCGCAGCCAGCAGCTGAGGCATGAGTCCTAAGATGAAAAATAGGAGAGGATTGAGATCATAGAAAAGTGGATGAAATGGTATAGAAAGCCCAAGAATCGCAAGCCAACAAGCACGTGGTTTGAAGTAATTGTACTTCAAGGGACCATCAGCCAGATCTTGACAATTCTATTGATTGAAAATACTCAATTAAACGCTGCATGCAAATCTGCCTGGAAATGACTGGGATCTCTGCAAGTCTGTCAGACTGCTGCCAGCAGCACAAACGGAAAACAACCTCAGCCAATAGGCTTTTAAAAAGAAATGAAAAAAACATCTATTCCAGAATAAGAGAGGACTGAGTAATGTACAATTAGGCCACGTCGTGGGGGTTTTTTTCCCCCTTAGGGCAATTCTTGGTAAGTATGTGTTCAACAGCATTCGCAATAAAATCAAATTATTTATATAGAGAGTTGAATGCAGATGAGCCTCTCAGGCAACAGAACGTGCCAAGTTAACAGCAGCAGCCATTTCTGATCAATTATTTTTCCAGCATCAGATGAAAATTGATGACTTTTTTAGAAGAGTGTTATTTAAAGACTTATTTGCCGGAAAGTTTCTGTAACGTGCAGATCTACAGCTGTAACTTTCATTTAGCTATGCCAGAATTTGCTATGATCTGGATAGACAGGTTGTTCATTTTGCTTTCCCAGACCAGCTGTTTTCCCACGCCGTGTGGGAGGTACCCCAAACGCTGGTTCAGATGCGAACAGCAGAGTACAAGCAGATTTTACTTAAACCCCCACTTCTTTATGAACCTTGATAACAAGCAATGTGGTTTTCAAGATTTTAATGATTTCAGTAAGAACTAACCGTCGGCTCACAAAACAGATGGCAGCATTACTGCCCACCACATTTAAAAATATCCCCAGAGAATTTAAAACCCACAGCAAGTCTTCTGTAATTAATCCAGTAACTAAAGGTTGCACTCCGGGTATTAATTAACAGCCTCACTTTTGAATTAGCTGAGAGACAGAGAGAGGAGAAAAATATAAGTTACTTGTTAGTAAGGAATTTAGCATGAAGAGTCTCAAAAGAAACCTGTGGATTTCTTTTCATCTTCTTATCCTGCTAAGTTATTCTAATTATGAATGAGCTCTGTAAATCCTCACCATTACTGTGACTTCTGTTGGCATTAAACAAAGATTTAGGTCTAACGTAGACATGGTAAGCCTATCAGAAACTACCTTACAAATTTAAAGGTGAATTCCAAATAATGTTTCTCCTAAAATGCATTAAGATCAATTTTTCCTGGATTATTATATTGATGTAATCGTATCCACTCCTAATTCATACTGGAGTAAATGAGAGCAGTATTTGGCTCATTGGTTTTTTTCAATTGGAAATTGTTAAATATAAATAGCATGTTATACTTCTTTATGCTATTAAATGGGTTCTGTAATAGAGAAAACGTCCTTCGAAATATTCTTATGAGCTAAATAAGATAAAATAAGATAAAAACATCTCATCTCCTTAATTAATATCTAAGCATGTGTTGGAAAAGATAGTGCCAGCTGTATGATGGTCCATCAGCCTCTGCGAAGCCAAAGGAAAAACCCACTGTTCTCATGATCAGCTCACACTTGTGAGGTTTATCTTGAAGGCTTCACCATTATCATGATACTGTGTTAGTTTCGCTCTTTTTTAATCTAATGAAAAAATAATAGATCCCAGGTAGGCCAAAAAAATGAAAGAGAAGTCGATTTGTTCAGAATGCTGGATCTATACTAACTAAGAATTGTGCTGTTCAAAGACAAACTCTGAAATCTTGCACGAATGCCTTGAGCGTCCATGGCTCTCAGCAGTGCGAGCAGACAGAATCCTGCTCCCCCTGCTACCACATGGGCTAACAAGAATTGAAGGAGATAAGGAAAGATACAGGGGCTTGCAGGCACAGCCACGTCTGAAATGCTTTTGTAATTCTCTTTGGAATCTTGAATGCCTTTAACACGTTTGAAGAAATCTGTGGAAGATGGTTTTTCATTTAGTGTTGCTATCTCTACAGGGGGCAGTTCAGTGCATTATCTGCATCCTTTGTCAGACTTTAACACCAGGTTTATTTTACCATATGCTAGATGGACAGTATGATCTGTCATTCTTAGCTGGATCAAATTCCATTAGATTTAACTTAAGATACATTTAGCTTTACCTAAAGAGCCAGAAAAATCACACCTGTGAAATTAAGGGTGTAAAGTAAAAAGATTTCTGAACATCAGCAAGCTGAGCAGGTAAGAGAGCTCCATGTTATCATTTAGTTTTGTAGGGCTTTTGCCTTAGGATCATGCTGAGTATAAGTAAAACCAAAACACTTCTAAGATTTTTGCAATGAGAAGTTGACATCCAATGGCTCCAAGTATTAAACCCACAAAAATCTTGACTGATACCTTACACAGTCTACAAAAATTCTTAATAATCAACTGTCAGAGCATTTAAGCATATGTTCAAAACATTGTAATAAATAGAGCTGACATGCTAAGAAAACAGCACCAAGAAGTATCCACGAAGCATCTGCTGAGACTGCGTAAGAAGAACGGATGGAGAGGATGGAGACTTCCTGCCAAAGTGCCCTTGGGAATCTGAAACACTCATCTGAAGCCTGTCTGTGTAAATGGATGCACCATTTAGTGTAGTTGTCATGGCCAAAGTCAGCGCTATCGAATGATCAAACAGGCATGGGGTGACAATCTTTGGTGCTGTAAAGGTTTCTGTGGATGATATTAGAACAGTTAGTTTATCTGCTGCTTCAGCAGAAAAAGATACTGATCACACAAAGTCATATTTTATATTTACAAATCCATCTTTTCCTTTTAAAAAAATCTCACAGTGCTATACACATCCAGATTCTGAAATTATGTTTTCCTAAATTCTAAACTGAATGTTTTTATTCTAACTATACCTACACCTGGGGAAAAAACACCCAAGTTCATTTTTGCATGGTTGCAAAAAATACATCTCCCTATCCGGTATCTTTTAAAGCTCTTAGTAAGACTATAATGTGCTTTTGTTCTTCTCAACTAATTCCTAATCCTCTTCTGGAAAGCAAAGATAATCAATCTACTTTTCTCAGCCAGCAACAGGAAACAGCGCTCTTTAGTCACAGCGTGGGTCTTCTCCTCCAGAGACTTGGCGTTGACTGTCTTAACTATTGGGGTCCACCAGAGTCAATGACCTGGGATGATTTACATCTGCTCAGCACTGTCCTTTTAGTTCATGTTAGAATGCAGCAGTGACCCATAGGCTGTGCTGGGTGGATAAGCACCCAGAAGGAAACGTGAGTTGAAAGATGAACATCATAGCCTTGATCTACATGTTGTTGGTTAATGAAGAATCATTATGTGTATATATATATATACACAACATGTAAGGGTGTATGAAAGGGAAAAATATGATGGACAGAAGGCAGAGGATGGGGAATTTTTCTTGACTAATGCACAGTGAAATTCAGCTATTTGCAAAACTTCTAGCGAACAACACCCATTTAGATACTTAACTCCAGGATCCTAATCCCACTAAGGCCAGCACTATCAGTATTGCAGTATATTATCCAAACATGGGCTTCTAAGAATTGGGTAACTCCACTCTGTGAGCTCAAGAAAGTCACCAAAACCAGCAAGAGCAGATGTTAATTATCCAAGCCTGTGCAAGAACAGAGTTCCTTGTGGGGATTAGCTGGTAGGAATGATAACCGGGTGCAATCATATGACAGAAAGGACTGATCAGATCATTGCAGGCCTGCACAGAAGAAAAAAAATCGCTGCTGATTGAGCAGCAGAAGCCGCAGACAATAGAGATGATTAAACGGATGGTGGTAGACATGGGGCTGCAGGAATAGCAACTCACACATCAGAATCTTTGACTAGCAGAAGCTGTGAAAGTAAAAATAGATGCTAAAGAGCAGCTGATAAGGAATCGGAAAGGAAAGAGGAATTCGTTGGATAAATGAAGTGTGATCAGGGCACACTGAAATTAAACACAGGAAAAGCAAGAAAGGAGAGAAAGGTATTCAGATATTTGGAACAATCTCAAAATAAAGTATTAACTAGATGATCTATGAATTATGTGATTGCACAATCAGAAGATGTGTGCGAAAAGAGCTGATCCTACATCTACTGAGCCAGACAAGAGGATTAGCCCATGGAAAGGGTAACTTTGCAGAAAACCAGCTGATCAGACAGCTGGAACTGAGGAACAGGAGGCCGTGCAGCTGTTTGCGTAGACAGTAAGAACTCAAGAGAGCGCAGCTATGGGGCGGGTGCAGTATTAAGCAACATCAAAATTCGTCAGCAAGAAATGATGAGAGAGCCTCAGAACCAGGCAATATGAATAGAGAATGGAGAAGAAAGCAATTGATTATAAAAACAACAGCGTCTGACAGCAGCGGGGCTGGGCAGTGTGGGACCAGACAGCGAGAGCAGCTGACTGGACAGGGCTGGGCTCAGACACCATATGCAGCCCATCAGGCACGAAAAGGATCCAAAACCAGGAGCAGTTCTTTGGCAAAGACGTGCAGTAACCCAACAGAAGCAATTCATCAGATGTGACAAGATGAGTGGAGTCTCCTGTGCTAAAAATGGTCAGGAATTGCACACCGCTCTGGACCAGAGCAGTTCAGCACCACCTCTGCAGACCCCTGCCTGGAACCTGCTGCCCCTTCCCCTGCCATGGTACAGGGTTAACAGCAGCCCAAAGGGAAGGGCTGGCTGGTGGGTGCCTATGCTACAGCACGATGACTATAATCCTTTACCAAGGCAAGGTCTCTGTCATTATTTCTCACTGCTGTTTTTGAGCTCCACTGGTTTGAGAGGATTATGAGTAATGATTAAATCCAGCAGCCTCTTTTCCTCTGTACAAAGCACCAGAAATTGTCTTTTGAATCTTCTTCCTGCAGTCGGCAAAGTTCTGTTTTAAGCTGCGGCATAGTCAAACCTGCAGTAAAATATTAGCAAGGCATTGAGGGAACAGAGCAGATTATAGGTCAGTGTCTTTAGATATCATCTGGCCTACTGCACCAGCACAGTGTGTGACATTGAAAAAGAAATAGCACCTATACATCATTGATCCCTTAAGCATATACGACTGCTATTAATTTCATCTTTCATCGGCTTATTCTCCCTGTACTCTTGCCAATTTCTGATGACTGTTGCTGTTCGTATAAATCACTGGGATGCCAGGAAACATTACAAAAATCATAGAGAAGTGAATGAGCATTTTTCATTCTCTCCTCCACTCACTCCTCTTCCCCCACAAAAGTCATAGAGTTAGGCCGGTATGGAGGACTTATCAGACCTTTTTATTTCATCTGTAAAGGTTTTGCTTCCCAAAACACTTCAAACCATTCTCCACGCCGGATTTAGGCAGTGCCCCAAGAAATGTGTTGGGATTTGGGTTTAGCGGTCATGGGCACGTATCTCATGTTTTCCACCCACTGTGTA
>NW_010160506.1:0-22177 GCF_000695765.1 Mesitornis unicolor | reverse complement strand
GTAGGGAAATGGGAATGTACACAACATGAAGACAGGATTTAGCCCTACCACAAAACTCAAGACTCACAGTGTCCAAGGCTCCTTCTTCAAATTGGGCCTAAATTTGTCTTCAAACATAGCCCTTCTTCTTAGACAGAATGGTTTATTTATGTAGGTACTTTATCTTGCCTTACACATTTTAGCATGCAATTTACCTGATTACTCATAATGTCTAAATATGCAAATAATCCATATAGGAAAATATTTGCCCATTTCCAGGTCTGCAGAAACATCTGCCAGCTGTGCAACAACCCCAGGGTCATGGCACTTGAGACTTGGCATCCCAAATATTTAAAAGGACCTCTGGGAATGATTTGTTCCATCTGAGTTCAGGTCAGGGAGCCAAAGAAAGGGAGTTTTTCTGCATTGGAGTCAGGAGGTCAGGGCTGTGGGGTCTGTTAGGCCTGGATGGGGGTCAGAGCTCGGCCCCGCCACCCTCTCAGCAGCACCAGGAATGGCACTTGCCACAGCTCCCAGGGTGGCAGCTCAGCCGGAGCCTGGCAGCAGGGCATCGTTATCAGCTCATCTGTGCACACAGGATCCTCTGTCTTCTGTTCCTATAGCATCATTTGGCTATAGAAAAGCATCTTACAAAAACAGAAAAAAGAACAATAAAATTAAAAAAAGTAGCTGAGCTGGAGGGAATAAACGAACTGCTGACACTGCAAAAAGTCCCCTCTAAAATACCAGCTGAATTTGGGAACTTAGCAGCGATCCATTCCCGTGACTTATGAAAAGGCAAAATCTTCAATCCTCTTTAATTTTACTCCCACTAATGCAGCCTTCACATTGTGTTTACCAAATAAACTAATGTGTGTACATAAAGAAGAAAGCTATGTTCTGCTAAATAAGTAGATTTTGTTTTCCGAGTTAATAGGTAATTGTAAACAGCAGCTGCCTAGATATCATCCTTTACAGCATGAATAGAACCATCAGCATAGTGAAACCAGGGGAGAAAGAATATTTATTTCAACTCTGTACTGCCTTGTAGTTCTTTGCAGGGAAAAAACAAAGCATCTTTCGCAGTATGAAACTACAAAGCAGCTATTTAACAAAAAAATGAAGGTATTATTTCCTACAGCTGAAGGGAAAAAAGGGAGAAAAATAACAGCTACGATAATGGGATGTGATGTATTATAAACTCCAGGAAGAATCTCTCAAAGAAGGGGAAAATGGTTGTGCTATAGAAGGTCTCGGTTCCACAGAAAAAGATGCCTTTGAAAATACCTAGACCATTACATTTTCTTAAAAACAAACTTTTCTGTGTCCTGCATTATATTTGTTCTGAGGGAATACCTTCATTGTTCACAGCATTCTAATCTTCAACAAAAGCTCGTGTTTTATTGATTTAGATCACAGGTCTTGCTTCTCGTTCTGACTATGAGAGAGTCGGGTATTGATGTAGCTACGTTAGTGAAAACCCCAAGGAAAAACCATCATTTGTATTTGTGCAGCTTACACCCACCCAAAGTGAGGTCAGTTCTATTGGTGCAAACTCAAATTATCCCTCTCTACACTCAAATTTGTCCTGAAATAGTCACTTTTTGATAGGTCGTTGTTCCTTAAACTGGGACAAAGTCACAATGTACGTGGCTTAGGTTACTGTAGGAAAAACATGGGAATGTGGTTGTCACCAGAGAGAAGAGCAATTGGATTTTAATAGCTATGGTATAAAACACCAATTAAATGCTACTTCTTTTCCCTTTTTGTCCATACGTCTTTCTATTTGCTAATAAATGTGTGCAGGTAATGTCACTTCAGAAGACTTAACCATTCAAAGCACCAAAAACTCCTGCATTGTTCTGTGGTTACACTAAATGAAGTCCAGCCTCAGTAACAGTAGAACAGCCATTGCTGATCTGCACCGCTGTAAATCAGAGCACAACCACTTCCAAGATTTTGCCAGTTCCAAGCTTTGGCCAGGTTTAAGCTATTGATTTTGTCTTTGTTGGTACTATAAATACTGGGGAGAAGAGCAAATACTTTGAAAAGACATCAGCAAACCTGTAATACAGAAATGCAAAAGCCCTTTTCTTGAGCAGAACTTTTTAGTTTTGGACTATTTCAAAGGACTTGCTTATCAACCAACCATGTACTTTGTATTAATATATTGGTGGTTTATAGAACCATAGTATTGCTTTGATAAACTTCCATGAAGTCACCATTTGCACCATTAACAGGAATTTAGAAACTGTTTTAAAAATTCAGTTTGACCTCTGTGGGATTATAAACCCGTGGAACCAGCCCTTTACTTCATGTTGTTGCTGAAATGTATTTATGCCATTTTTAGGTATCTCCTACATATGAAGAAAATACTTGTGGAGTACCTTTAATGCAGTTTATACCCCTGACATTCGGAGCGATTATACTTATCTTAGCACTTATAAACATTTTCTCATCGACCTTAATAACTAAAAACACTCAGCCTAGGACAGAAGTTATATTTGTCTCTAATGCAGACACTACTGCTTTCACTGTGCATGACACATCAGATCAGGATATGTAAATTTATTGGATATGTTAATAACTCCTACCTTAGCCGATGGAAAATTTGAAGTATTAGAATATAAAAGAAGCTTGCCCACAACGCTTAGAGAAAAGGGTAAAGAAACTCATCTTCAAGCTGCTGCGTGCCCTCATTATACTTGTTAAAATAATAACATTTATCGTCTGAACATTTTTCCCTCTAAGAGCAAAAAAATGTAATTAACTTACATGAAGTAAAATGGCTATAAATTACTTAAATGAAAAGGGAAATTAATTTGAAGGGAAAAAATCAATCAGGAGCAAACTTTATTAAATACAGTAGAACCATTACTATTCATTTCACTGAAATGAATACAATTAGAAATGGCTGGCAAGCAAGATGCCAGAAATCTGCTCTCTCTCCACAGCGCAGGAGTTGGTCCGTGAGACTCCCTGCAGAACATGGCTTTAGACGTTTCATCCCAAAAAGCCTTCTGACACCAACTGTATCATAGGTTTTAGCTTCAAAAGTGAAAGCTAGCAACTCTTCAGCCAAGAGGTTCAAATTCCAGCCTGACTTCTATCTCGAGAGAATGGCTCCATCCAAGATTTAAATAAAATATGTCCAGTGATCATTAATAGCCCTGCACAAAGTGTTCTGCTCTACAGACTGCTCTGTGATAGCCAGTCCCTGCAGTATTTTCTAGTTTAGGTAAGGCAGGGGCAAGCAGAAGCTGAGGTAAAATATTCAATCTTCACTCCCAAATGTAACATTGCAGGAATAAATCTGTATGAAATGACTCAGGTAGCTCTGCTACCATAAAGACAGTGCTCAGAAATTTAGCCTTGATAGAAAACCTAAGTAAGCTACAACGCACAGGTTACGATTCCCCCTAATGACACCACCACAAGACTCATCTGGACTAAGGAGAGGACCAGAGACTCCCCTGAGGGTGGTTCACCTCCCTGGCTGTGACTTCGCATGGAATATAGGGACAGTTTGACCATACCCAGTCCTGCAAGGAGTGGGACATCGGGGCTTCATGGTGGCACCGCTACCCCACATGGGAGCTGGGGTAGAACCAGTTGACCTTCAGTATTAGACACATATTCCATGCATCAGTGTCTGTGGGATTGAGCCAAGTACTCTGCTAATGCTGTAGCGTGTATACTAGAATTTGAGCATAATTCCTGTGATTTATTGGTTAGATCATTCCTTAGATAACATTCAGACCATCATTTGTCTGTATCTCCCTCTCAGAAGATTTTATAGCTGTCAGGGCTCAATGAATAACATTTCCTGACTAAGATGAAGGGAGTCCCTTCTGCCTCCCCCTCTCTTCTGCTCACAGTTACCACAGAGGTTTAGCAGACTGGTAGGGCAAACCATAAGTGAAGTAACATAAATACAACCCCATAGTAAAGGCTGCCAAAGTTCATCAGGTCCCACAAGCTCTCAAAGCCCTGCACTCACTGTAAGGGACTGTATTGATTTCTGTCACCTTCAGAGAAAACTCCAGAAACACCACCAGTTACGTCCAGTTTTGCCAGTTATAAAACAGGGTCTAAATTATCTTCCAAAATACACTCATAAAGGGCTTCAGCTAATTATAGTAAATTATATATAATTCTAATTACAGTAAATTACATATACTTAAGAGAACTATTTGGTGACTCTGTGCTTTCCTAAAACAGACGCACAGGGAATAAATAGTACGGTAGTATTTAAAATGCTACTATGGCTATGAGATCAATAAATTATGAGGTTTAACAGAATTCCTCCATAGTTTTTACCGAATAAAGGAATTATTAACCAAATGATGCTATTAGATGCTATTTAACTATGTATAGCATGACCTGCACAGTGTATTTCACACTACAGTGTCATAACTGACAAGAAAAGCAAGACCAGAGGAGGATATCGTGCAATATTGCCAGACTACCACAGCTATTGAAACCTCGACTTGTTAACTTCCTGACTGCATTTGAGACACGTCAAGACTGTCATAATCTTGACAAATTTGAGACAACTTTTCTCTCATTTGCAGTCAAAAAAAGAACAGAAGATCTTTTTTTTTAACAAGTTATGTAAGTAAAAAGTATTTTCCGAAATGTGTAGCATATTAAAGCGAGTTTAGATGCTTGAAAAAGGCACGAACTTTCAAACCACTGCAGATATTCATGGTGAAAAAGTACTTACTGATAAGCCACCTAAAATCCTTTATAGTCTAAAGCTTCAAAGCAGTGTAAATTCTTCAGGCAAAATACGCATATATCAAATTTCTGCGTGACCTAGGGCCAAATCTTCAACCAGTCCAACCCACGGTAGATTCATTATCTGCAATGAAATGTTGCTGATCCACACTTAAGAGTACTGACCCATAATCTTTTAATACACCTTAGCTGATTAGTGCTGATTCTGCTTTCTGTAACCATTTTCATAGTATTATTCCATTTACTTTTCTGGAACTCATTTGCTCAAATGGGACAGAGATTCAAATCTGGGCCTTACTGTACCTTAAGCACTCAAGCCACCTCACAGAATATACCATGAAGGAGCTGTGAGATACTGTAAAGAGCACATACGTGAAAGTAAAGGGGCAAAAAACTCCAACAAACAGAACAACAATAGCTGTGCTAAGGAATAAACCTCAGTGCTGTACCTGGTGCAGGACAATCTACCAACACCACACATTGATTCCAGCAGACCCGAGTCTGTAAAGTTAAATTAATGTAATAATCTCAGCCACATCTCCCTATGTCAGCCTGATGTGTGCATCCACATTGTCATCCCTCGCTCCACTGTGGTACAACCCATACATAGCTTCGCTTGAAAGAGTCCAACAGGGCCACAGACATGATGGAAGGAGTGGAGCATCTCCTGCTGAGGAGCAGCTGAGGGAGCTGGGGCTCTTGAGCTTGGAGCAGAGGAGACTGAGGGGTGCCCTCATTCCTGGGGATCCATTGGGAAAGGGCAGTGTCAGGAGGAAGGAGCCAGGCTCTGCTCTGGGATGGCCAATGCCAGGACAAGGGGCAATGGTCCCAAGCTGGAGCACAGGAGGTTCAAGCTGAAGATGAGGCCAAACTTTGTGAGTGTGAGGGTTATGGAGCATGGCCCAGGCTGCCCAGAGAGGTTGTGGAGTCTCCTTGTGTGCAGACACCCAAAGCCCTGGCCGTGTTCCTGTGTGACTGCTCTGGTGATCCTGCTGTGGCAGGGGTTGCACTGGGGGAGCTTTCCAGGTCCCTTCCAACTCCTCACATTCTGTGATAGCTCAGAACTCATTTATCAAAGAAAATTACTGACTTTGTGTGGCCCTGAATACCCTGTATTTCTCATCCAGGATCTCTCTCTACCACCTGCATGGCCTAAGAGCCCTAAGGAGACGGGAGAAATTCCCTATATTATTCTTAAAAATTATTCTTGATAATATTGCAACGTGAAGATGTATATGTGCCCATAAAAAAAGGAAGTAAAGACTTAATAAACTCACATTTCAAGTGCATGTTCTCAGAGGCAAACTTGCTTTTCTGGCAAGCTCCACAGCATGTGTCAGAGCCAAGTACAAGCGCTCGCAGCTCTATCCAGTCAGTGGTTGGACCAGCTGTGCCATGGAAATCGAAACATTGAGGAGTCACCTAGGGAAAAGAGGAAAAAAAAGTGGGGAAGAATCTTCTAAAGGAAGAAAAGAGGTTTTAACCTTCTCGGAACTTAAAAATGGAGAAGTTTGATCAAACTATTCCAACAGACTCAACATCAAACAAACAAACAAGAAAACCCAAAAAAAAACCCCAAGAACCAGGGGAAAAAAATGCATTAGGCCAGAACACATTTTGTGCTCAGTAAAAATAAGTGAAAACCAGCATGAAATAAAAGTGTTTTGAAACCTGAATTTTAACAGTCTACACAAAAAAAATTCTTCAAATATTAGACCAGGAAATAGTTGCAAAAACATCTCTTCAGTCTACAAGTTCTGAATTAGTATTTTAGTTAAACGAAACAAAACAATAATGAAGAATGATGTTCCGAGTTCACTTATTCTCGTGATGGTATTGGTGACATATGTCTTTAGCTTATTTGTGAAAAGACAGACTCATTTTCTCCTCTTTTTGGCATTAGCAAGTCCGTAAAATTCATAAAAAAATCATCTGACGTCCTAACTGCTTCATACATCAACCCCAAAATAGACTGCGTTGCAGAAAACAAATGTGTCTGCTAAGTGCCTGTTATGCTAAGGAGTTAATGTGCAGTGTTTTTATATCTTGGAAAATGCAGGAACTGTCAGAAAATGTATGCAAAATGCTTTGAGAAATCTCAACACGTAGCTGCTGCAGACAGCACACAAACTCCTAATTGTAGGAGGCAGCTCTTGGAGATACATCAATGGTACTGCTTTTCCCTTTTAATTGCACATCAGCGACGTAGTCTCTTCCCTCTGCCTTTTCGAGTTGTTCACCAACAACAGTTTGTAACAGAAGTTGCCAACTGTGTGTAAGCTGCACACAGACAGGGAGGGAAAAGCAATACTATACCCCTGTGAATGTCACGGTGCCAAGACGTAACAACTACTGCTCACTAAATAACAGGCCATTTAGAATTTACCAAATGTTTAACTAAACTGAAGTTTGAAGCACAAGGGATCAGGTAAATTCCAGAGCCTATGCCTAGAAACTTTTGTCGCAACTGTACAAACTCCTCAGTAACACTAAAATGTTTTAATACCTTAAAATTGATCTGTCACTGCAGTGCAGAATATGAAGTGCCCTCAGTGGTACTCACTCATCAGAGATGTGGAAGTGTTTTCACTGCTCATCATGCAGGAATCTTTTGCTGATTCCTTCTTCTAGCACAATTTTTGGCACATTGGTTGGGTCTGAATTATTTGTGGAACAACAAGGTCTTACACACCAAAGTGGGAAACACTTCCATGTTTTTTTACTGCTTTTTTTCTGCCTATTCATTACAGGAATTGACAAGATAGAGCAGAACACAGACACCTCTACCAATGTCCTAGACTTGTTAAGCAGTTGGGATGAAGCAATGACCAAGAGAATGATCCTGCAAACTCATCATTAAAGACAAATTTAAGAAACCAGCATCCATGAACAGCAACATCAGTAACTTTAAGAGGCAAAATAAGTACCAATCTTACTCTAATCTCCCTGCAGCTCGTAGTTAATCACCCCGTAGCTTCAGATATGAATGAAAAATGTATGTGCAAAAAGTACAGCTGAGAGGAAGTGCAAAAGCCAGCACAGCCACTGAGGAAAAGAGCAATGTCTACAGAGGACTACAACATGGTCAGGAGGAGTGAAAAATCCTTTCAAGGATGAGGCTGCTTTTTCCTAAACAATTCATTTTTTCCCCCTTTTTTCCCCTCAAAAGTGAGTTCTTTTTCTCATCCCTTTCTTTTTCTATTATAAAGCTGCTTTCAAAAACCTGTCTTGATGTTCTGGGTGACCTTTGCTGTCATCTCTATTATCTAGCTGCACAAATTCACTTTCATGCATGAGCTCCAAGATGTCCAAGAAACCAAAGTGATGAATCCTTAAAAGCACACCCAGACTGCCAGCCCTCAGCAATGCTTTTTTAGCCCCATAACAGGATTATGATGAGCTTTGGTTTCCTTAACACCAAATGTTCGATGGGCAAAGAAGCCACATCTGCCTCTGAGCACGCCAATGTGCACTCTTCTATTTCAATCCAAGGTTTTTCAGGGACATCAGCTGTGCATTCAAATACTCGTAGAATACAAATAGAGTTGTTCTATGGCTTAAAGATTAATGTTACAATACCTGGAACTCAACCTTAAAAGTGAGCACTATTAAATTTTCAGAACATGTTAGAAGTCTCCAGAATCTTTCTTCAGGAAACTACCTTAATCCTTTTCAAAAGTAAACGCTTTTTTTACTGATTTCAAATACTAAAAGCAAATGACCTGAATTCATTGCATGGTTTAAACCACACAATGTGTATATTTTAACCTTTTATTCTAGTTTACTTCTATATGCGCTGTTCTCAGGTAAGAAGTGCACAATACTGAAATCATTTGCAAAGCCTGTTAATGAATAAATGGCTTCTAAATCTCAAAATATATACCAGAAGTAAATCAAGTTAACCTAGTTAGACCCAAAATTATACAGCAAATGAATATAAATAACCTCAGCAAATACATCAAGATATGGTGACTGACATGTTGATGTAAAAACCAGGATTCCTGAGTACAAGCACATACAGAAAGCATCATTGCTGGAAATTGAACTGACGTCTGATAAGATTAGCCAAAATATGTGAGGTTAAGATAGAGGAGTAGCTATGAATTTGTTCCTCAGTTTTCAGCTCAATGGCTATATTTTACATGGGATGCTGCATAAGACACAGGCTGTATCCTAAAACCCGTGGTTAAGTTACGTATTAAAATTGAACACACAGCCTCGGAACTTCAGCATGGGAAATATATCTGAGTTGTATATGTTTGAACAGAATGACAGATGGATCTGCCCCAGGTGGTATAAATTAGAGAAGAATGAGCTGGGAAAGGAAGAAGAAAAAAGTGTCTGGTGCGTCAAGAAATCAGAAATTAAGTAGGAGGTCATAGGAGATGAATTGACTTCGCCAATACCCATATTCTATATATATAAAACTCATTTATATCATTCATTTACTTCAGATATGATAATGTAGTTATATTATCCATACATACATTGCTGTGGAAAAATAACAAATCCCCAATTCTAAAACAATATCACCAAGGGGTTTAAACTACAGAAGATAAAATCTTAACCGGTTACAATCTGCATCTGATTATGCATGCAGTGCAGTTGTATTTTTTATTTCAGTTGTTCCTGTTTAACTTGACCAGTCTCTTTCGCTTATTCTCTTCTTCATTCTTTGTCTCCTCCTCTTTTTTTGTTCTGCTTGACATCAAACTCTGGATTAAACAGCACTAAATTACTCTCTCTCATATGTTGATTTAAAGCAAAACCAGAAAGCTGATAGACAAATTTCCATATGCGTCAAAACACATGGGAACGAGAGGATCAGTGAAAAATCCTTTCTGAAAACAGAGGCACTTTTGACACTTTAATTCAATGTTCTTTGGAAATGTCCTTCAGTGTTAAAGTTCAGTTGCATCTCCAGCCAGAACCACAACCCATGCCTATGTGAGAAGGGGATCTGCTCTGAGTGTGTGATTTGAAATGATCAGCAAGCTCTCTGATTTTCCGCAACAAGAGACTTGAGGAGTGTTTTCTCCAGTGAATTAGCATACAGTAGTCTCAAAGGTAAGGCACATAACAGTCACAAATGTATAAAGTAACAGCAGAGGGAAAAGGGTTGGGTTCTTTGGTTTTGCAAGGATCCACTGGCACACAGCACACGGGTGTGAAGGCAGGACATTGCCATTTCTCGATGTAAACCACGTAGGCATTGCTCACTCTCAGTGATGCAGGATCCTTATCAAGTGGTTATCTTTCAACTGTTAATAACCGTGAACACTCGGTACACTGCACTGACCCACTGGCTGTAATTCATCCTATAAATTAGGTGGAGGGCGAGCAGAGCACTGCGTACGTGTGGAAGGGAAGGGGAGCTGCTGGGACGGGCAGAGCGGTGCAAAGCTGCCTGGAGGTGAAGGTTTCCCTCTCAGCACTGAGCTGCTGCACTGTGTCCTGATGTGCTCATGAAAAATTGAAAGTTTTTCAGGAATATGTAACTTCATTACAAGTTAGCATATGATAATTTGGCTTAAAATAAAAGCTGGTGTGATACTGCTCTTGAATGGCTTTTCAGGGGTTTTGATTAACTTCTATTAGCCAGGCTCTGCTCTGGGATGTCCAATGCCAGGACAAGGGGCAATGGTTCCAAGCTGGAGCACAGGAGGTTCAAGCTGAAGATGAGGCCAAAGTTTGTGAGTGTGAGGGTTCTGGAGCATGGCCCAGGCTGCCCAGAGAGGTTGTGGAGTCTCCTTGTGTGCAGACACCCAAAGCCCTGGCCGTGTTCCTGTGTGACTGCTCTGGTGATCCTGCTGTGGCAGGGGTTGCACTGGGGGAGCTTTCCAGGTCCCTTTCAGCTCCTCAAACTCTGTGATATACATGAAAACAGAAAATTCTGAGATGGGTGGGTGAGGTCATCTGACAAACAGAAATTATCAGAACATATATACATGCTCTGTATTTTTATATTATTTTATCACCAGTAAAGGCAGTTCCTCTCAGGATTCACTCTCCTGCTTTTAAGACACTTCCTTTATTTCCTCTACTGTGTATATTACTCATTTTTCAAGTCACATCTGATTGTAGGGCAAGATCCCTCAGCAGCAGCAGCTTCTCTTGGTAAGTTTTACGTTTATTTCTGGTGCCACAGATATAAAGTAATAATGAACAACAGTGAAAGCCTTGACAAGAAGTAACAGCAAAAACAACCAAGGCTTTCCCATGAATAGAAATGGCCTCAGAGCAAGACCTGGAGGAACAACAGCCACTGGCCAACCACAGAGTGCTGAGGATGACAAAGGGGTGCAGATTATGCCTTGGAAGTGTATAACAAAACCAAGAGCAAGTGCAGGAAGAATTTGTTCATCCAGAAACAAAATATCTAGTTAAATTGATAGATGGTCAGCACACTAACACGAAAACAGGAAAAGTCTTAATTTACTTCATATGCTGCGTTTTTCTTAGTGTGATTATAGGGCCAGATTATTGGTTTATATTGTTTTATATTATCTGTTGTTCTGCTAGATTTTTTGATAGGCTGAAAATAGAAGCCAACTCGCTCCCTTTAGGAGTTTTTAAAATTTAAAAGGAAATACATCTTGTCAAAAGGTTAAAACAATGGTAGAAAAGGGGTACACAAAACAAATGGAGAGAAACAATGCAAACTGCTCTGGTTTACAATATTAAAACATTCATGCACATATGCAGAAGGCAACTAACGGCATTCTTGCAAAAGACCAGAGTGCTAAATGCCACATGATATAGGAGGTCTGTTAGGGAATAAACTGCCACCTCCCTTTAACTCTGGCAACTAAGCACAATCATGACGTTTTATTTTGCAAATAATTCTTCCTGCTCCCAAAGATCGAGATCCTAGATGCAAATTGTCGCCCCACAGCATCGGGTACTGTAATTACATATAACTCTGTAACACAGAGCAGTAAGTGCTCCTATGCAATTCCAAAGCGTGGGCGATGCTGCCACTGCTTCCATTCATAACATGGAGCGATTCAGCCAAGCTGCCAAGTGCAATAGGTTTCTCGGGAAGGGATTGCTAAAAACCGAGCACACGCTTAATGGTAAATGTGAAAGATTAATGTCTGTTTTTCCTCATGCTGACCTCTGCAATATGTCACCAGACTGCAAAACAACAGAACTACCAGAAACACAACTCAAATGTTCCTGCTGGCCAAATGGGAAGAGTTATTTCACTTGGCTGCAGTGGTGTCTACCAGACATTGAAGCGATCTTAGCAAGAGTTATTTGAGAAGGCGACAATCAGCAGTGGAGGTGCTGGCCAGAAAAGGTCACATCTCTGCCAGGGAGCTTTGGAGGGATTGTGTGAAAAACACCATCATTCAGCTACCTTTGAAAGGAAAAGGAGGAAAACTCACTGAATTATTCTCATTTGTGAATATTCAACTGAGCACTATATATATATTAGAGTTAATGCATTGCTGAGGGCATGAAAGACATCAAACCAGGCAGAGGGAAACTCTTCATGGGGTCAACAGGAGGCTCTGTGAGGAGTAACCTTGACGTTATGGCAGGATTGATGCTGCTTCACGTTAAGCTGCAATTCCTATCAGCCACAAGGAGCCAAACAGCTCATCTGGGTAATGCCCGATTCCCATCTCTGTTTTACATCTTATTTTGTCTACCATCCTCTGCCCCCACCATCTCCTCTGTTTCACCCTTCTGCAGTGGATTTTCCCAGGGCTCTAAGCAGTGCGAGGCAAACATTAACACAACAAAACTAACTCTTCACTTTTATCTTTGTTATTTTTAGAAAAATGGCTCTTGAACCTTGCTGGGAGGCAGTGCTGTTTGCAGTAACCACACCAGCAATTCAGGTTGTTAGTCTCAAAACCTGCTAGATGTGTGCTATCTTCCATTTTACTAACTGATGTAGTTTAGTCAACTCTGCCTTGATACCTACTGTTGGCTATAGGTGACTAAAAGAGTGTGAGATAAACTTAATTTGAGCACTATCTGGATTAACAAACATTACAGACAAAAGTTTGGGGGAATTGCTACAGGTTGCCTCTGGATTAGCAGGATGCAGTGCTGGGAGAGGTTATAATAAGGGTATTTTTGGAATCAGCAGCTTTTCCATCCCATGCAAAGAGCTTGCTCCATCTCTCATAGGCAACATTTCATTCAGTTAAAAATGTATGAACCAGAGTTGTAACCAGCCAATATTTCCCACAGTTTATCAGAAGACAACTGCGTACCGGCTGCATGCAGCCTGCGTTTGCCCTTGGTTTTCTGAGTGTTGCCACAATTCGTTGTATTAAATCTGGTTTTTGTGAATGGTAACTTCTGTTTTCCCCAAAGCAATTTGAGGCAGAACAGTGGTTACTGAGTTTGACAACAGCTGTGTAAACGTAGAAATGGTTTTCATATGGGTCTGAAATGTACACAGCAGAAATCTCAAAACCACTGCAGTGGTTACGGGAACTGCAACTCCATTAACCCATCATCTTTGTTTTTGGAAAAAGTAACACAGTACTGCTAGAATTGAGTTATCTACTGACTAATTTTGAATATTTCCTCTTCTGCTTACAGCCCCATCAATTAACAACACTACTTACAAATTATTTAAGGCTTGAAAAGTTCCTCATGAATGCTTAGCTGAATTAAATCCGAAATACTTAAAAAACAAGTAAATTTTGAATTGTTCAAGAGTCTCAAAGTTATTAGCAAAGGATTATTTAGGGTTTTGATTAAAAACGCAGAACAACTAATTAGTTGGTGTCTTCATAGGCTTTTTGGGCAGAGTGACCAGAAGATATCCTGTAGTTGGGACTGTTTGGTTCACTGAGCTGGTACCATAGAAGAGCAGGCTGTCTCCTGCTTTCATGCCGATACCGTAATTGCTTTGCTGTTTTCCTCTGAAAAGTCCCTAAGTTCCTAATACTTCGTCTTTCGCTTGTTCTTCCTCTAATAGTTTGTCTTTTTCTTGTTCCTTAGGACATTATGACTAATTCACTGCTTGAGTATTTTGAATGGTCTTAAAGGCCACTTCTGAAACTCAGTACTGCTACTGCAAGAGTATCTTAAATATCACTTCAGTAGCATAAATTGGAGACAGTAATGGTGACAATGAGAAAGCAGACTGAGAAGCAGAAGAGTGTACAGTCAATCTAACTTGATAAAACAATCATTACAGATGTTTCAGAGCAAGAGATCTGCATTCCTGGTAAAGAGGGGCAATACCCGATGGAAGTGGTTCTTAGGACAGCAAGGGAACTTGATGCGTACGAGGAGCAGCTGCTCTAGAGAAACATGGCAGTATTTGTACACAAAACATTCACAATTGTACTGAGGAAAAAATATGTGTTTGGGTTCTCTTCCTGTCAAATCATCTGTCTTTCATTTCAGACCAATCCTTTCTAAGTCTTCAAATAATAGCTAAATTCTATTGGCAATTTACAACACGTGCCTCTTCTTCTCATTTGTTTTCTTGCATTTAATAGCATATGAGAGTCAGATATTGTGTGGATAGCGATAGCTAATGGGTAGGATATTAGACAAGAAACCAGATCTTTGGTTTATCCCCAGCTCTGCTGCTGTTTTACCCTAACTCAGTCTTTCTGCCTTTCAAATGCAAATAATAGTATTTATTCCACCCAAGAAGAACTACCTGAAAGGAAGGAACACAAGAAAAGCCTTTTTAGAGCCAAACTCCTGTGCATCATTCCTTTGCTTTATTTTTTCCCTCTTTCTCCTTCTGTTGACCACACAATGGAAAGCGAAGGCAAGATGCCCCAAAGCTTGTTAAAGATTTAAACCACCTTTGCAGAACCAAACCTAAGCCCCCAAACACTCCAAAATTCTCTTTATGTGCACAAACATTTATATATAGCTCCTATACTTTTCTCTCTTCAAAGCAATTCCTTTTTCCTACAAAGCACTTTCTGAAGTACACATCTGTAAAAATCCCTGCACTATCAGGCTCCTAAAAACTTGATCTCCGAGGATTCCTGCTCCCAAACTTCTCTGGAGACCGAGTCCACCCACGCCATAGATCCAGCTCCAAAGAACTTCAATGTGTAAAATTACTGTTTTAAAGATTTGCAGCTACTTCTCAACTCCATATTTCAACATCATTCATCTCTTTTCCCCTTCGGCTAGTACTAACAGTATTGTGTGGATAAATTCTCTGTTGATGGCTGAGAGACCAGGCATTACAAATTTTACTCCCCCTAAAAAGCATTTCTTATCTATTTTCCTAAGCCAACAAGACGTGTGCCATCACACTGCCTCTGTGTCTCTATTACATGTCCCTTTATGATCCTGTTAGTTGTTTTTAATCAAGTTTACTATAGCAATATAAGTCCTAAAGCTAGTAACCTCTTCATGATTTATTAGAAGAAGTAGCCAGGTAGAGAATTCTCTTTTCAAAGGCTGAAACTTAAAAATATCCCTTCCTAAGCACAAAAGGATCTGCACTGAAAACAGACATTAGGAGTGCCTGATACAATGAAAAGTTTAGATAGAAACTTTAATTTTATTAGACATCAGAGAATGTGACTGTAAGATACAAAGACTGGGTCACGAAGGCATTGAAAAGCAGGTTTCACTTCCCCGAACAACTTGTTTTTGAAAAAGGATGTGGAAAAGAAAAGATTTTCCTTCAATGAGGTTGAAACACAGTGTCTGAGCTTCCCCAAGGAGCTGTGTCATTCAGTCAGCCCGCGTTGTACAATACACCAAGTGAAACAGGGCTGGCACCACTCGAGCGAGTCAAGAACAGGAGGAATTCATTGCTTCAGCAAAAACTCACTTCAGCATGGAAACAAGGCAGAAATGAAGCAACACAGCCACACAGAGCAGGGCAAATGAAGAAGCCACCAGGAACTGATATCAATGAAGTTCTGACGCTTTACAGACATTCAAAAAGTGGTAGGGCAGCTGTCCTTGAAATGAAAAAGAAATAAAGACCAAATACCTTCAGGACCTCCTGGAGATACCTTTGCATTGGTAACATTTCCATCCTGTGTTTTCAGAGAATAACTGCTAAACATTTTCACATTCTTCGGAGAAAGGGATAGGCTGCAAGTTTTCTGCTATGATAGATTCAGCTCTTAAGCAACGCACGAAAAACCTCAGCAAAGTTTAGATAAATTCTGAAGTTTTAAATGTGCCATTTTAGGGCAAACGCACAGAGTGAAAAGGACAAAATCTTACACAAGAGCAGCCTCAGCCCTGCTCTGTCCTTCCCAAAACCACCAGTGCTGGAGCAACACGCCACTGTTAGCATATCAGGCTGCAGGTTTTGTTAGCTGCCTTTGGAAATTTAGCTCTTACTGAGATAGAAGGAGTTTAGAAAAGAACACCAAAACCCGAGAGGAGCACATGTTTGATTATTTGTGTTAGCGATAAAACATGTGAAATATTAGATACAGCAATGCCTCTAACGGCTTATTGTGCAAGAAGGGGTAAAAGAGAAAGTTACTGGAATAACTGGAGCCTCTGCCTTTGCAGTATTCTGTAATGAGAGGAACAGCAGCAAAGGTAGGAATCTACTTTCCAAAATAAAATTCTATCCATCATTTTCTTACTGATGCGTTCTCGTATTGACAGTGACAAGGACTCCAGTACGCCCCTGGCCTTCCTATGTCAAAGAGCACTGTTTGAATGTGCATTTTTGATCTTTGTGGCCTTTGTCATCGATCTGAAAATCCATCAGTTCATCAGAAGACAACAGACATTGCAGAGTCTCCTACTGACCACAACTTCTGCTTCAGAACACGAGCTAAGTGCTGGGTTATTGAAGCAAGAAGTTACCCATGCACGTTCTCTATCAGCACCGTTTCTTGTATTTTGTGAGTTAGAAAAGGTATGAAATGGAGGTGAAGAGCCTGACCATTTTTCACTTATTTTTCTCTCTCATTTTGCATAGGAAGCTTGTGAACAGGAAGCTCCTAAGGCGAGCTATAGGAAGCAGAAGCCTGGGAAGAAAGAAAGGAGAGAAGAAATTAAAAGCTTCACCCTCTTGTTCTGTCTGACCTAACACTCCAGGATGCCACCTGAGCTACAAGAACAGGAAAAACACTGCAAAGCAGCATTTTCTACAGGTAAGCACTGTGATACCTGCCTAAGAATGAGGGCAGTTTCTGCAGTCATCTGAGCACTTGACTGAGGTTCATGATATCAAATACGTTATCCAGAAACAGGCAGACAAATTTAAGTATCTAGATTGAGGTAGAAATTGCTCTTTTCTAGTACTGAAGCCACAGTGTGTTCCAGTGTATTTTATCCTGAAATCTCAAACATACTTGCAACTGATATTCTTGATTTCTATTTGTGGAATAATTGACTTCAAAGATGTTACTGGAGCAAGAAGTGAGAAGTATGGGATTAACCATTTGACAGATTTCACTCGTGTTGGTATTGTACTCCTAGATCAACAGGGTTTATTTTTGTATTTATGGTTTAAAGAGATATGTAAGGAGTAATGCTGCAAAAAATCTAAATACTCTTTATAGATAAAACTGTAACATTTTCTTCTCTATGACCTTTTTAAGAGCAAAGCTTGAAACATTTTCCAGGAAATACGTGACACGGGAAAATTACCTTTTATAAGGGTGCTGGTTTTTCAGACAGATTAAGGTAACACAACTTGCAGTAAATCACACAATTATGAAGGTTGGAAGAGACCTCTAAGATCATCAAGTCCAAGGTCAGCCCAACCCCACCATGGCCACTAAACCATGTCCCCAAGTGCCACATCCACCACTTCTTGAACCCCTCCAAGGATGGGGACTCCACCACTGCCCTGGGCAGCCCCTGCCAGTGCTTGACCATTCTTTCAGTACAGAAATTTTTCCTCATATCCAACCTAAACCTCCCCTGGCACAACTTGAGGCCATTTCCTCTGATCCTGTCACTGGTTATGTGGAAGAAGAGACCAACCCCCACCTCTCTACAACCTTTTTTCAGGAGCTGCAGAGAGCAATAATGTCTCCCCTCAGTCTCCTCTTCTCCAAACTAAACAACCTCAACTCCTTTCCTTGTATAATCCAAGATTTTACAGGAATTCTCCGAGACAAATCAGCACGTTAAGTTGCAACAGCACTTTATAGAGTGTGAGCACACTATCCATCAAAACCATTCTGCATATCTGGGAGATGCACCATGGTTTACTCATTGCAATGCTGATATTGCATCAGAATTCCCTGGTGATTCCCTTTGCTGTGCAATGAGGAGCATCCTGCCCCTGAGCTACATGGGGAGCAAACACACGGGGGTGAAGGACACGGCTGAACACAAACCAGAGGTGAAACACAGATCCGCTGCTGTCAATGAGGACACGTGGCTGGATGAGATGAGCCCTGAATCAAGGGAGCTGGAAACTGCTTGTCAGGTGTAATGACAGGAGAATAACTCCGCAGGGTAGAAGAAATAGAGAGAGGGGACCTACTTTAGAAAGAAAAAAGATGGTGCTTCCCCATCGGGAAGTCTTGCAGCAAAAGGACAGAAAAGACAGATTTATACCTCACGCTTCAAGGAAGGTGTTATTTATCCAGACCCCAAGCTTGCCCGTAGGAAAGCTGGATCCTGTTTATATGCAGAAACCTCTGTTTCTACACAAATTACATTCTGCAGTGTGACCCCGTTTTCCCTTTTTCTCTACAGATGATGATAAAAATGAGAATGACAGAAATATGAGGAAAGGTTTGTGTGCTAAGAAGCTTGAGCTGATCTAATGAAAACCTTACGAGACTGACATAAGCAATAAATCTGTTATTAGAACAGCGTAAACAACCAAACAGAGTGCAAAGATTGTACTCAATTATTAGGTTTCTTTGGGCAGCGTATAAAGAAAGAAATACTTAAACTGACTTCTGTAATTGGTATAGAATATGGGAAAGGGAAATATTGTTATGGCTTGTAGTGCCTACAAAAGGCATTTTTAATTGCATCCAGGTAGCAGCTGAATCCAAGTCTCTAAGTCATTACTGGAAATATGCTTGATGAGCAGTGAGATCTGGTAGTGACCCATTTGTCTAGATAGATATATCTTCACTGGAGCCTTCAGTAGGACAGAAGATGGTGCAGTATTTTCCTGCCAAACCTGCAGAAAAAAGAACTTCAAGACTTGAGAACAAGCCTGGATTTTTGACATCTGTTTCACTTCTGTCACTCGTGCAGTCTTTTCTGCAGCTCTTTGCTGATATTCACAACTCACAGCATTCTTAATTCCCCTCCCTGCACTCCCCTCTCCCCTCCCTTGACTTTTTGGCTGCACTGGCCAAATTTCTTCAAATTCCCCTTGCAACAGGAGGGTTCTTAGGTTTAAGAGGCTTTTAATGGCTAAGGAAGTTGCTTTGCTCAGGGACTCCACGAGGGTCACATTCCCCAGCGAGAACTGCACGCACTGAAGAAGTGGGTACAAAATGTAAATGGGGAAGGAGTGAGATTGTAAAATTTGGAATTGCTGCACATTGCTTTTTCAACTGAAAAGCAAAAAAAAAAACATCTATTTGGGACAGATCCCTCGAGAGCTTGCATGGTTTTTGTTTCTCCTTCACCATCCTTTTCTTTTGTGGACTACACTGCCCCCTATATAAATAAGCTTTTATCTTTGCTTTAACATTGTAAGATTATAGCGTGCATTAGAAGATGCAGCAAGAAAATATTGTCGTAATATGTTTTACCACTTACCTAAGAAGGATCTTGGCAGCTTCTTATTGATTCTTGTTTCAGTTTTATCCTCACTATTCTGCCCTGCTACCTTTTACTGAAAACATCCTCTGTCCCTTTTCCATATCCATATGCATCCATCTTCCCCGACTCATTACATAGAATGTGTGTGCGCATCAGTTAGACTGGTAAATGGTTTATGTGCTTGTGCCTGAAGGTGTTCTAGGATGTTGCTCATATACCCAATATTGAGAGCAGTTCACAAGCTATAATAGCATACACAGAGGTATATATTTCAATGGGAATGCAGGCAAGCAGAGAGACATTTTATACACATAACAGAGGTAAAATCCAGAAATTCAACATTATTTCTTTCTAAAAAAACAGCTACAAAGGTTTCTCTGCTGCAGGGGAGGAAGAAGGGCTGAGCTGAGGTTGCTGCTGCCTCCTTGTGCTTGTGGAGCTGCTCTGGGGATGGTGCAGCCCCAACCCCACAGCTCCGCTCTGCTGGGAGCCTCTGGCTGTGCAAACTGCACAGCACCTGCTCCGTGTACAAACACACAGCTGCAACTACAGGTTTACAACTGAAAAAGCACCCTGTACAAAGAAACTGTTTTCTGGGTGTGCTGGCAATCTGCAGCTTCAAAAAACCAGACTTAAAACAATACAGTCACTAGTGCAGAGGGTGACAACGCTGTCAGAAGTGTTCCCTTGGATTCCCCGCCTCCTGCACTTAAAAGATCACTCATTTATCTAGCCTGGAATGTCTCTGTTCATTACAGTATGGCAACCTAGAGAAGAAACACATTTACATATCCTGTTCAGAACGCTCTAAATATATATATAAGATAGAAAAGTACTTGTTGATTTTTTAGAAAGAGTACTGTACATCCTTATTCCATAAAAATAGATTTAGCAATTTATAAATAATGCTTGAAAAAGCTTAGCCTTTCTCAATCATAATCACCTGTCTCTCATTCCTTTACACAACAATTACCACAAATAAGCAAAAATGAGTGATATGACCTTGAAGCGAATGACAAGTCCTCAGTCAGAGATTTTTCTAGGAAATAGCACACCTTTCTAACACATCAAGATATAACACTGCTTTTATTGGCACTAATACTAATACATCTTGAACAATTTACTGTCTATATTAAAAGATGCTATCATTCTTGCTTATATTAATACTAATATGCTGCTTCTTCAAAGCAAATATGGACTTTGCTAACAATTCACCGGCTTGGTTATCAGTGGTAATAAACTTCCAAAGGGTCACAATTAAACTCTGGATCATCAGATTCAGAGCCTATGGTCTGAAAATCATTGCATAGCTTCACTTAATGATACTTTCTCTCACAAAAGTGTTCTAAACCATGCATGGCTTCTATAGTTAAGTGGTGCTGAATGTAAAGATTTAAGGTTCACCACAGTTCGGATTAAATAGCTCCGAGGAGGCCCGATCAATATTAGGACAACCTGTGAACTTACTTGTTTTTCTTCCGTGGAAATATTTGGCACAGTTGACGCATAAAACCTCAAGCTACGTGGCTCGATGTGCCAGTTGTCCAGTACCTAAAAGGCCATTTTCATAACGGTCTTGGCCAGCTGGCAATATTGCTTTTTGGGAAGCAATCTCTGAACAGACACAGGTAGGCTTGAAAGGGAACGCTGCCAAAACATCTGCTATTCGCATTATTCAAATACTCTTTCTCCCAAGTACATTATCTTTCATTAGAGAAATCATCCCCTTTGCATTCACATGGTCAGCGCATCTGTCTCGCTCTATTTCTGGCTCACTGAGAAAAAAACATCCTGGTGCCTTGCCAAAGAAAGAAAAGAAAAAAAAAAAGGAGAAAAATTAGTCAAAAGGATTAATGAAACTAAGAAAATAAATCCCTGTTGGCATTAGAAGTGCAAAGATATTCACTTTTATAACAGCTCACTGTGTTTTCTGGCATAGGGTATAAGATTTGAAATGGAAAGAAGGGTTTTGCTGAAAGTGAAGATGATCTGTGTTTGTTGTCTTTTCCAAGACTGAGAGTCCAGAAAGCACAGACACAACATGGGGGTGTAATCAGCTGCAACGCTGACTCTTACAGAGTGTAGGCTTTTAATTTACACTGAATTTCACTTTGTTTAACGGATCCACCTGCAGGTCATACTCAAAATGTGCAAACACACACCAGCACTGGGGCTTTGGATCATGACACCACAGCAGAACTGAACACAAATCCTGCCACTCAGATTTCCTAAATACTGCGAGAAAAATAGCTGAATCACTCAATTGCAAATGCCAAAAAGTAGATGGGAATATGTCATTTTTTTAGAGATTTGGATTGGAAGCTCTGCACAGCAGGGTCTCCTTGCAAGTCCATATTCGAATGCTTCATGTTCAGCGCGATGCCTGCCCTGCTTACAGCCCTCGGGCTAGAACATAACTAACAGCAGCAAGGCTTCAAATTCTCCTCTTTCTGAGTTTGGAAAGTATTATTATGGAACCACAGATGAGGAAATTAAGAAAAAGTGTTGAGTGCAGTTGTTGTGCCATCTCTAAACCATTTGGTGTGCTCAGCGGCATTCCCAAGGCGTATGCCAAGTTAAAACTATAGAAGCACATTATGAAAGCCACGTGATGGTGCCTGAACAGACTCATCAGCAATTAGAGCTGCACTTGCTTTTCATGGGATCTACAGCATTAGCTCCAGAAAACAGTGAGTATTTTGCAAACGAGACTGAAGGACATCATGGGGTCACGTTTTAATGCCTGACTCCTTGAAGTGCTGGGTCCTGCACTTCAGGTGCAATA
>NW_010160505.1:0-36568 GCF_000695765.1 Mesitornis unicolor | reverse complement strand
GGTGTCTCCGGCGGAGGTGGCAGCAGGCAGCTGTCTGAGACCTAACCAAGAAAACCTCAACGGCTAAGGGCTGAAAAGCAGGTTTGAATCGGTAAAATAAACACGCCCACAGCAGCCAAATGCACCTTTTCGGTTCTATTTATCCTCAAAATGGAAGCCCTGCAGCAGGGCTTCTGGCTCTGAGGTCTCACCGTATTAGCAGTCTTACTCCAAAAGAGGAATACCATGACAAATCTAACTGTTGTATCCTAAGCAGGTTGGCTCATTCCTCTCGTAATGTAAGTCTTCATCTTTCTCATAAAGGTTAAGGGAAAATAATTTTCCGTGATCAACCTCAGACAGAAACAAATCTGGTCTCTAAACGAGGGCTGTGGAAAGCCCAAGCAGTCACTTCCAGTGCACACCAAAGTCAGTCCTTGGCAACGAGGGAAACTTAATCTTGCCGGGAGGCGCCCTGAGTGTGTCACTGGGCCATGGGAGGGCAGGTGCAGTGTGCCATGCAGGGACAACAACAGTGCTGCCTTCCGACTGGGAAGCTCTTCTAAACATAGCCTGAATTCCTCTCAAGGAAACAAGTTTGCATCTCAGCAAGACAAAATGCGAGCTTTCTGCTTCATCGGTGAAAAACTTCCCAATTACATTATTATCAAGTAAGCCTGGAGGTTTTGTTTATAAAAGCAGAGAACTGCTTTCTTCCCATGTGTGGCAGAGCTAAGCAGTGAACTCAGGTTGAACCGAAAAGTTACTAGTTTGCACCTGGATTTAAATTCCTGGTTTTAAATACATCCATTGATGTTGATATGGCAAGTGGCGTGACCTTCTCTTCTTCACTGTCCATAAGCAGTGAAGGTTTGTTGTCTGCCCCCTCACAGTGGGTAGACCGCGGCATCCTGCTGGAAATCCACTTACCTGAGTCAGATTGCCTCGAGAATTGATGTGGCTCTTTTAACTGCCCTTGTGCCATGGCTGGCTGCAGAGTCACATTTGACCTGTTTGCTGATGAAAGGAACCTTATTTATTGAACTTGAAAATGCGCTCAGGTTCAAACTGAATCCAGGCAATGTCTGAAAAGTCTGATGGCAAACGTGTTCTACAAAATCAGGATGCCTCATGGCAGTAAATATAAAGCAGGAAATGCACTCAGCAACCAAAACACCAGTCGTCACTGGCGATGACTTAGGCAAGTAATTACTTAAAGATAAATCTTGGGAAGAAATAAAAACTACCTTTCTGTCAAAGAACAGAGAACAAATGCAAATTAATGATGCCTAAATAAGGCCATGTTGGTTCCCGTTTTGAAGACGGAGCCTTTTTCCACTTATAGCAGGGTGAGTTAGGGATAACTCCACTGAAATTAGTAGTCACAGCAGTGCATAAGCAGACTGAGAGAAAAATGAGGTTCTTTCAATGCCTACTTGATACGAAATGTGCTACTAATGAATGGCAGTAGCTGCAAATGTCACTCTCAGCTTCCTATTTTCACTTTCAAATTTATCAGTAGTGTCCTGATTAAAATTGTACAGTTCTGCAGCTGAGGTTTGGATTAAGTTAAAATTATTAGGATTAGAAGTGGTGCAAAACCAGAACCTCAGACCTGACCCTCTTTGAATTTCTATGGGAAGAAGTTCGGATTCAAATCCCCAGATGTGAACCCACTTGCATGGTTTAATTCTGGGTCAGCAGAAGGCTAAATTCCTGGTCTGGTTCTGTGTGGGTGTAATCCTGCAAGAACATTTGATTGCGGGATTTTACGAGTTTTATGAATGATTGAAAGTGAGAGAAAGGAGGCATTTTATGACTGTTGATGAGACTGACTTCCTATTCACAGAGCATGAAGGAACAAAAGACAGTTATTACACTAGTTTTTATGAATTGTTGGGAGTAGCAGATGTGAGAGAAGAAGTGCCAAAGATCATTCAGATGACTAGAGGTTCAGAACAAAGACCATTTCTATATAGTGTTGGCACAATTAAACTTCATTTTTGGTTAGTTTTTACGCATTATTATACCAAAATTATTAATATTAAAGAAGGAAGTCAGAATTTTGCAGATTGACTTCTGTCTCTAGTTGTCCCCATTTAAATCTAAACAAAAATATCAACATAAATGAATTCACACTGTTACTTTACCAGAATTCAGCCTACTGTGGAAGCTGGATTGAATTCGGCTGGAGAAAATAAAGAGTGCAGAGACACAGCTGGTGTGTTGGGGACTGAGAGCAAGTAGAGGAATGAAGATGTGGTATCAGGTTAAAGATAAAAACCGCACTGGGTGGAAAAGTCTCAGGCAAGAAGGCAGAAGATGAAGAGAGAAGTCAGAGAGTTTGAGAGGAGTTCCTGAAGTGTAAACCTCAACTTACTGGCACTAAGCTATGGTTACTCTACTCAGCATGTCAGCTGGTCCTAAATTTCTAAACCCTCACTCAGCTTTGTCTGTGTGAATGTAGAACTGCCTTTTCAAGAAATGAAGCTGGAGTTTGCTTATTCAATACTGTAAGTAATTTGCGTGATTCTGCAATAACATCTCTGTTGTGTGGTTGGTAAAATTATTATGCATTCTCTTTTTTTTTTTTTTCACCATTTCAGAAAAGTGTGTTTTTTCCTTGTTGGTCTAAAGCACATCTATAAGCTTTCTCTTTCCCCCGTTGCATCTCCCATCACTGACTAAGGGCATCGCCATTATCCTGAAGCAGGAGGAGTCTTGGATTGGATCAGCCATTTCACTGCCTGTGTGTGTCTCCGAGATAAGGACACAGTATTCAGTCTGTGAAAAGATGTTCTTCTGAGCTGCTTCTCTATGTTTCTTTCTGCCTTTCATTTATTAACTTTCGCATGTGACACATATGTCCAAAAGCCAATATGCTGTATTAGGGCTCAATCCCACACTACTGACGTCAGTGAGAGTTTTCTCAATTACTTTAATGAGCACAGGATTAGGCCTTTGTGATTATACGAAGAACCAATTATTGGATTTTTCTATGAACCTACATTAAAACCTCCTTACAAATGTAACTTGCATGGTGTGAATCACAGAAAACATTGCTTTTCTGTTTCAGTTTTAATTTGACTTCGTTACTAAGCCTATTATATTTAGGTTTTGATGTGCAGCGCATTGGCAGAAAGAGACACTTTGTGCCCTCTACTCCAGCTCCCAGTAGTAAAGCATTGTGTGGTCTAATCTCTTTGTAGGCATTTCTTAAGTACCCAGTACTTTCACAGTCTCTATATTAACAAATAAATTTTTTTTAAAAAGGAACAAACTCAAACTAGGAAGAAGCCTGAGCCTGTGATATACTCTGATTTATTCTTTTTTGTTTTATTGACAGTCTTGCAAGTATGACAGCTGTGATGTAGTGACCTGGCCTACATACTGCACAACACAATGCTGTCAATCTTTTTATTTTCCTGTTGTTCCTAATAATTATTTATTATCTGAGATTATTATCAATAATTTCTTTTACAACTCCAAAGAGAGCAAGTGCATTCTCCAAGCCCCATGATTTTTTTATATTTGAAGCTCAGAGTGTCTACCTTCAGTTTAGCTTTCTGAAAGTCATTAGCCCACAGTGCAGGTGAATGTAATTTCCATGTAAATATAGTCTTTCTGCATCAGTAATTTATGCTTAAAATCATAAAAGTGAACAGCTGCCTTTCAGGCGCAACCTGTGATTGGATTGATGCAGAGCTAATGTTTTATCCTTTACTCCACCACAAATTTACCTTGGTATTTCACTCTTCCCTGCACGCCCAAATAAAAAGATGGTTTTTATAATCATTACTTTTGTGTTGTCTTTGGAAATATTCTGCAGAAGGTAGATATAAGCCATAACACATTTTGTCTTGGAATAAAAGTTTATAGTGTTATTAAGGCGTGGGGCAGATGATGTTTTGTGTATTGGCATCATAGGAAAATATTATACACAAGTTACAAAAATCACTAAAAGATACAATAACAGAATCTTACTGTGTGATACATACAACCTAGAAATCATGTTGTGTTCACCCTGGCTAAAACACTGTTTGCTAGAGCAGGTATATTGTGCTTGTGCAGGAACACAGAAATCTTATTTTAAGCTGAGGAAACATTAAATAAGAAGGGCTTTATGTTTTGGGTCATTAGGATTCAGTATAAAGCTCCAAAGTAATCTCATGAAAGTAGTGGTGTGATCTAGGGGGAGAGACAGCGGCTTAAGAATCAGGGGCTTGTGTTTCATTCGTAGCTCTCTGTCTCGCTTGATAGTTCTGGCCTCTTCATGGCATCACTAAGAGCTGAGATTTTACACTGGTTGTCTGTCTTCACTATTTGAACTGTAAAATTGTTGTGACTAGCATTATTCTTCTGTATGCATTTTTGCAGTGCTTACTGCAGTAGCTCTATGGACTAGGTCAGGCATTTTTTGATCTGTCTTAGCACACAAATAAAAGAGTCTCCCCCTTTAACTGGATAAAAAGAATAACATGATGGTGTCAGAAAAATAAAGGGAACTCATATCTGAATTTCTGATACAAACCTTACTTAGAGCAGAGTTTTCTATACTGTGCTACATGGTTCAAATGGAGGAATTAACCAGAAATTATTCATTAATTGAATGAAGCCAATTTATCATATCTCAGAATATCCGTAAGCCCAAATCGACCAAGATGGTTTGGCTGCAAGAGGTCAGAGAGGAACCTGATACCACCTCAGTTCTTTTCTCCAGCAAGCACACCAACACTTTCGGTGTCAGGATGCCCACCTTCACAGACACAATCTGGTGCCCTCAAATACCTCAAGGTGCAGTTGAAGAATTACTTTTCCGTTTCTTTTCCAAAAGTAGTTTCATGAAGCAAATGGTTGTGATAACATACATAAATGAGGCAGAAATGTAGCTGAAGGCAATTAACTGAAAACTGTAACTATTTAAATTAAAGCATTCTTCGTAATTTTGCTTTCTGTAAACTTAAGTTGGCAATATAACAAAATGTTGGCTGAATAACTTGTGCTATTGACAGACAGGTATAGTTGTTACATACAACTGTGCGCTAGCCTTACTGGTTTCTTTTTCCTTCTCTTTCCATTTCATTTTTTTTTGTGGTTGGGTGTTTTGTTGCTTTTGGAGTTTTTTTAATTGATGATCTCAGCATATTTCTATGTTGGTCTTTTTGCAACTTCTTTCGTAACATCTATTTGTGCATTCATAAATGCTAGTGCTAATCTCTGGTCTTGGGACATGATTCCCTTCCTTTCCAGAAGGAGGGTTAGATTTACCTGTACCTTTCAGCTACTTTGTGCTGTTCAGCTGATGCAAAGCATGTATAAAGCCGTCTTAATCAGTTAAGCCTGATTTATGGCTGCTTTACTTTGCCAGAGCAATACTAAGAATCCAGAATGGGAACTTGGCCTCTATGCTTCTTTTCATGTCTCACTTCTTTTTTAGTATTCTTTTTTTTTTAGTTTTTCTTGAGCACATTCCCTTATTCTTCTATAAAATATAGCCAAGTGATTAAAGAGTATTCAGGAGCTGGAAATAATTCCTACAGTTAATCAAGTAACATATTCACTTAATAATTCTCTTCATAATTCAAGCAGCTCAATTACCACTGTATTTTCTTCTCTACAGTTCTTGTCCTATTTCGCAATTTTCTTACTTCATCTCCTTATAACCACTAATGTAGAAGTAAAAATTATCACAATAATCACAAAGTAAGGCAATATAAATATTCCATTTGCCAAATTAACAATTAATTTCTTACTCTTTGCAGTATACAGATATTTAAGCCAGAAATCTTTGCTTGCTATTTAAAAGCCAGTGCTAACTAAATCCAGATCTTAAGAGCCCCTACATCTCATGCATAATCTTGGAAGTGCCTGAACTTGGTCTCAGACTTTTGTGAGTAAGATCCTGCTGAGGTGAGTGTGTTTGTCTGTGTGCCTGTGGTGGTGACTCAAGCTAGCAGGCATTCTCAAAGACCCATTGCACGCCACCCGGCACACATCTGGTGATGATGCTGTCACCGCTAGTTGATGACATCTCAGTGGTGTCATCATTACAAGATTCCCAGCCCACAGAGCATTTAACCAAGGTTTGGGAGACGTGAATTCAGTGGTCTGAGGGGATCTCAACCATCACAAAGAACATGCAACAGAGCCAATGTACAAAGTATGTTGGGATGAAAGAAGACAAGGGCTACTCTTCTTCAAAAGGCAGTCAGGCTTCAGAATAATTAGATAGTCATTGACGCTGGTAAAAGCCTAATGGACTGAATACTACATGGGGAGAAGGCAACGTGGGATTCCAGCTCTGCTCTACTGAGTTTTTCTATAGTAGATGTTCAGCAGTGCAAGGACCAGAAAGCAAGCCATTCCTCTTCAGTCAAGCACTCCAACCTTTCCCTATAGCATCTCTCTCACTCTGCATTTATACTCAGACCGTGTGAGGTGGAATACCTTCAAAAGGAATGTTAAAAACAGTCCTTTTCTAAATCTGGAATAACCTACTCTGCCCATGGCAGGGGTGTTGGAAGCAGATGATCTTTAAGGTTCCTTCCAACCTAAACCATTCTATGGTTCTATTCTATGGTTATAGGAGGGATATTCCTGTGCAAGCCATAGGTCTCAACACATCTACTAAATCTAGCGGTAACTAGATAGCTCTTACCACTGATTTTAAGAGCCACCAAGTTTAAAGAAGAAAGGAACCTAGCTGTAGACTATTCTGTGGGTATAGGAAGCTCAGGAGAGAATCATCTTACTGCTCATTGTAACTATGTCTCACCTTCACAGGCTGTGAAGACTATTAGTGTCTCTGGTGTGAGACCAATACAATTGGCATTAGTGGTTCAGATGTCAGTATAGTGACGGTGACTCCATCATACTTGTCTTTCTGCAACACCATCAGCTCTGATACCTTTTTCAGACACAGTTTATCAGCCTTTTAATGCCAAGTCAATGATCTATATCTGGAGCTACCTGTATGTTTCTTTTTATACTGTCTCTTTCTCATCTTGACTCATGAAAAAATACTCGTTACTACTTCCTTCATTATCCACCTACGCTGTGTAGCTTTCACATAAGCTTTTAATGTACAGTGCAACCTTTTCTCATTTTTTCTCTTTGTCCCTTCTGCACAGATTGCACCCATCAATATTAACATTTCAGCTCTGATTTATCTCATTACATTTCTGTATTACCAGCCAAGTCATAATTTCCTTCCTGTAATGTCACTTTGAGCTCATTTCCCATACAAACTGCATGTGTATATAGACAATTACTGAGTTTATTGCTTGTTTCCTTCCTACTGGCCTTGGCTTTTCTCCTTTGTCTTTATCTTCCAGCATTCAATATCTATGGAAAGAGCTCTGCATTGAATTGTAACATCCCAGTCTGAGTTCACAGCTCCCTGAAATAGCACAACAGTACTAGCCTTCTGTATTTTCTTATACTCAGGTGGCAACTTTTTAGATATGAGCTGCCCATCCTTTTCACAAATTTGGTTGTGTTTCCAGTCCCATCTGCTGTGCAAAGTCCTAACAGACCACTGGAGTCACATATGTGAGTGAAACCATCACCCACCAGTTAAGGGTTGCTCATTCTGCATAACAAGAACAAGAGGGTTTGCACTGACTTTGCACTCACAGTTTATGAGAAGACACTCCAGAAACAGTGACTTCCTGCTGGTTTGAAAGGAAATTGGTTATGAGAAGGACTAATTTTTCCAAGGACAGCAAACATTTGTCTCCCACAAGTCCACAAGCACTCTAGAAGTTTCCTGTTAGGAAACAACCCTCTGCACCTTGTGGCTGGAGAGGCAAACGTGGCAAATAAGAACAGCAGTTGGAATGCCCAAGGGGATGCACAACTCTCGTGCCTGGAGGTGAGTCATATGTGGACACACACAGGGGACAACAGGTTATCTTGGAGGACTCATACCATTTCTCTCTTACCTGGAAGCAATTCCAACCATGCAGCCGGAGTAATGCCCATAGCACGTCCCTGCTGCCCTGATAAGGGCGTTTTAAATTTTGGCTCTGTACTTTGTCTCAGAGCTCGTATAAAACTTCAAGCTCAGTACTTGAGCCTCCACAAAGTCCCCCATCCTCAGCTGAATTCCTCCCCAAAACTTCAATGCCATAGCTCCACTCAATGAAAACAAAGTCTCAAAGCTCTCTTTCAGCCCATCTCTTTTAATGGGGAAAAAAAAAAAAGGGGAACTGCTTGTATGTATTTCATTGTTCACTAGAGGGCAACCTTGGCTTAAAAATCAGTTTCTTTGCCCACTGTTACACAGAAAAGGTGAGCTAACACAAACTGGAACAGAGAGAAAATACACAAGAAATACCAAACACAATGCTCAAAGGGCAGAAAAAATACAGTGCCTGTTGCAGTGCTAAGGAAGTATCTCAAACTGTAACTACTCGGTGACTACAGAATGGGGATGAAAGAAAAAAAGGTTTGTCAAAAATAAGGTCCTCATTCAGTGAGGTATTTAAACATGCTTTATTAATCTGAAGCAAGGCTTTATATCTGTTGTCCTCAATCAGACTAGACATTGTTTAGACAGTATTTTAGATATATTATGTAAAAGCTTTGCTGAAGGCTGAGGACTCAGGAATGCTTCCTGACCTGGAAAAAACCCATTCAAATCAGGGAGAGACTTTAGCTGGGCTTCTTCTATTCTTGGGGAGACCAAGATGGAAAGGAGGGATGTGGGCTGGGCCCTGAAGAAGAAATCTCTTGTGATAGGAGCCTATTATGCAAAGAAGTAACTTAGAGAGAAATAGAAAGGAGAGATACTAGCAAATCTGGTAGCAAGAAGAGCTAAGCAAAAGTTTCTTGGTAAAAAAAAGTCGAGGGTGTGATCAGAGCCAGCTCTGTGGTTCAGAGTCCTCTTCGGGCTGGTGCAACATAATTGGCTCGGAAGGGATTTTCTTTGCTGTTGTCTGAGTTTTCATCTGTCTTTTATCTCCACTGGGGCAGACACCTGCTCTTGTTTATTACCTCTGCTGCCACAGCAGGACTGTTATCCCTTCTCCCACTTCTCACTGATGTAATTATATATACAGAGAGCTGTGCCTGTAGGCAGCACTGTGAGCCTGCCGAGACTCTCTGGGTCAGGCTGTGCGCTCCTATGCCTGCAAGCTGCGCTGCTGCCCACCCATTACTCTATTTAAATACTCTTGCTGGGGCCTGTGAGGAAAACAACAGACTGTATGTCCACTTAGCAGCTGCACGCTGGTAATGAATTGGTGTTAGAAGTACACAAAGACCCTTTTGCTAACAATAACATGGGTTGTCAGAGGTTTATAATACAGTTTTAGAATTGGATTTGGAACAAGAGGCTAGATTGACGCAGTCCTCTGTGGGGAGCATCCCTCCATGCTAGTTGGGGTTGCTGAAGAGGTGCAGGAGGAGGGTGGTGTGTGCGCACCCTGGTTTAGGTGATATCTGTTAGCTGCGGCTGGTGGGAGAAGCAGCAGTTGTGCCTCATCCGCAGTTTCACTGATCCTGCTGCCAATCTGTGATGGCTCTGACAAGCACTGTTCAGGTGCCCAGAAACAAAGCGAGTCTGTCAAGACTCGCATATCTCATGTGGTAATCCATACTTGGTCTCACTGCTCTTCTCCATCTCGCACAGCTTCTCTCCTCTGCTGAAACCTGTGAGGCAGCGTGCAACTGCTCAGAGCCTGCCCAGAGACAGTGCTGCACTTGCTATCTGAGGGCTGTACACGCAGCGGTCTCGTGGTCCTCCCCAGCTGCTGCTGCGCTGCTACACGGCCTGATGCACGCCACGCTGCATCGCCAAATGCCTCAAACACCTGGCACTCAGAAATGGAAATGTCTGGAGTAGGGTGAAACCATAAAAAATTATGAGCATGGTACTGGCTTAGCAGTTACCCTGACATTCCCCTTTGCTTTGACTAAAGAGCCCCTAATATCAGAAGCGTCTAAACCTTGCAAATCTGAGAAAGCAACTCTCCCTCCTTAAAACTATCTAGCCATGTATCCTTCCACAAACAGCTCAGAAATTCAGTGTTGGCAAGTGATTTTGCACAGGCGAAGCATGCCTAGTTCCAGTCAGAAACCAGAAAAGCCCTTTGAGATAATAAAATAGATTTATCAATATCTGACTATACCTTGTATTGACTCTTTACTCCATCCATAGACCCTTGCATTTTTTATCTTTCTCTTTGTGGACTGGAGAATGTAGAAATATATCCCTTAAAGCTAAAAGATCATGTTTTTCCCACTGATAAGAGAAGATTAATCCATGATCTAACAGCTGCCCTGCAGTGTTGTTCTGGATGTGCAAAGTGAGCGTATTGTCTCCGTTCTGCCAAGAAAGGTGCTAGGGCTAAAGCCTATGTGAATTGCTATGCTGAGGAGTAGCACATTTGATGGAAAAACATAGCAAGGGAACAATTCTTGGGACACACAGATTCAGTCCCTGGAAGGCCAAGTCCTCATTTTCTTGCCTATTAGTAACTCGCAATCTGTATAGGATTTTGAATACCAAGTACCTGCTTAGCATCTCAGGACTGCTCGCAAGGTATCCAGTCAATAAACACATCCAAATGGGAACTGTCAGGGTGGGTGCTTCCCAGGACAGCAAGCTGGTGGGTGGCTGCTGCTTGCTATGGGTTCCCATGGACTTGTGCTCTGCAGAAATGTCATACGAAGGGCAGGTTTCGCTTCTCACGCTGCCACCAGGGACTGAAGGTGCAAATGGTGCTGCCACAGAAGAAGTGTGACTGCTGTTGCACAGAGTTTGAGTGGTCAGTAACACAGTATTGAAAGGAAACCTGAGAAGATTAATACTTGTGCGGAGGCTTTTAAAAAGAGTGCAAGAGTGAAGCAACCCAAGGAGTTCCCCACATGCTGCCTGTAAGCAGTGTGGGAATGGTTTAACATTCACAGCTGATTTATGCTATTTGCTGCAGAACTATTGTGGCTGATATCAGGCACTTTCAGAGTACAATTTGGGGGTCAGATAGCCAGTGTAATAGCTTGTTAGGCTCCATAATGTTTGATCATGTCACCACTGCTTAGAGAGACTAATGCACAGGGATTATGCTTGTGGAGCCAATACATTGGGCACTTCAGATTTGCATGTATAATAATTCCCTGGGCTAATAGTTGTCAACACACATTTATTCCATTAATACTAACTGCTTACTGTTTTGCAATTCCTTAGCAATACAAAGATCGATCAGCTCAGTTGCTGTGGTGACTTCCTCAAAAATCAGGAGTCTAAAAACATAAATGTTATCACAAACAGGGCAAGGATCTTTGGTTGACAGCAGGCTAATCTTAATTTATCATGGTTCCCCTATCCTTCTTCCTACTCAAACTCTTTTCCTTATGGCTGAAGTAAAACCTGAAAAAACCTGAAATCCACTCTTTCGGTTCCCTCAAAGGCCAGTGCACATCAGCTAGTGTCAGTACCCCAGAAGCCTACTGGAAATGCACATTCAGCTGATGAGATCAAGAGACCTCAGGGCCAGCACGTCTGACTGGGTAGGAGGCAGCAGCCAGTGAGAAAGCTCCCTCCACCTCTCCCTTCCTCACCACCTCCATCATCACCATTTTCCCCCAGCATAACCTTTTCCTTTGCTGCCTCGGATGTGGCAAAGCTTTGTAGTGGCAGTTTCAGTCAACGCTTTCAAGAGAGCTCAGGGGGACTGAAGTCAGTGAAGCCAGAAGAGGGTATAACCTATGGTAACCAAGGCGGCACCTGCCACAGCCTTTCATGTCACGGCTTTTCAGGCTCCAGAGGGGAAACATATACTAAAAGATAGCCACGTACATAAAAGTCTGGGAGGTTTGGGGGTGTTTGTGTTTCAGGCAAGATATTCTCAGCTTCTTTATTAACAGCTGAAAACAGGATGGATTCACAGAAGCTGTAACAGCAAGTCACCCCACGCTTTGCTCTGGTGACGAAAAAAGTGGCAAGGCCAGTAAGGGACAGAGGCGCGTACCCCTGTTACTGAAGAAAGTCAGTTTCAATTAATACTGGCTCTTATTTCAGGGCTGCACCGTTGCCTCATGAAATGACATGCATTTCTTTCAAATGTTGAGCTGTATGCTGCACGTGCTCAAAGAAGTAAGGTAAAAATGCTACCTGTGCTCCAGGAGGAGTCTTCTTCCTTCCATTTGGAACTGAATTCTGCCCAGCTCGGATATACTGGATGCATGTCACTTACAGAAGGAAATCTTCTTCATTTTCATTTGTCACAAGAAAATGACAAGGTCCTTTAAGCATAGTGCAATTTTTTTGTATTCATTTTACACAGAACAAATTTGTTTTGCATAATGCCTAGGATTTTATAATATAATTTATAACACTGTGGGACAGCGATGATCGAAGTGTCCCCTGCCACAGGGAGAGACTGCCATAGCATACATCTAAAGCCAAGCAACGAGTATTTCACCAATCCTCAAAAGTCCTCACTAGTATAAACACTGGTATTCTCAATATAATAAATTACTGTACCTTAAATAGTATTTCTGCCAACTGAACTCACAAACTGGAAGACTTTCTAACAAAGTTTTGTCTGTAAGCATCAATTTCTAAGCATAGATTAGTCTAGGTGATGTGTTTAAAATTTTTTTGTTGTTGTTAGGTATTAAAGGCTAGAGTTACTAAGAGGGTACAACTGGTTTATCTTTCATAACATCCTGTGGCTGTCACCAGTGATCGCAATGCTGAACTCGAGGGCTTTGAGTCAATTTGGCACAACAGGCCACAGGGTGCCCAACACCCATAGCGAGGATATGATAGAGATTGAAATATTTTTACATTTCCAAGTGCACTGTCTTTTACTGAGAGTGCAGCTGGCATTTCATGCCCAAGATTACGTGCAGGCAGAAGGAAAGCTTCGTGGGCAGCACAGTACAGCCAGGGACACACTGCGTGCCCTCCAAGACTTTCCTGTTTGCTTGCCCTGCCATTCTTTTTGTGCATTGCTTTCTTTTAAAATTGAAATTAAACAAATTCCACATGCGAGAGTCAAATAAACATAGGAGGGGAACCAGGTTTGTGAAGATTCTTCATTTCAATCACACATTTCTCTAACAGCATCAGAGGAAAAGTGAAACATAAAAGATTTGTTTTTCTGAAACTGTTCATTTTGCTGTGAAAGCCTCTATTTAAAAAGCAGTGCGAGGTTATACTCACATAGCAGGGGGGAGAGTTTGAGCATACTGTTTTCTGCTCCCTCTAACAGGTTATTTTTCTATGAAATAATGAGTATTGTGGTGGATTTACAAAACACTTCTAGCTTGCTTCTGCACTTGCCTTCCCTGGAAGCACCCGAACTGTGCTCTGTGTGAACTTTCAGGCCCCATGCTCTCACTGCCATGCCAGCTTTGGCATAGCCCAAAACCCACAACACTCCCCAGCCACCACGGGAAAGTCCATGAGCCTCAACTCCACTTGGGATGGGGTCTCTCCCAAGGCCTGTTGGGCAGGATAGTGGGAGGAAGCCAGAGACAAAGCAGTGGCCACCTTTTACCCCAGGGCCCCAGATGAGGTTATTGTGGGGGGCACTGAGGGGCCAGGTGGGTTGGTTCAGCCTGAGCTGGACACACCCGCATCACACCATGAGCACAGGCTGGATTTCCCCTCCTGTGGCAGCGGAAAGTGCTCCCCCAAAGGGGTTTGTGTGACTGTGGTGGGGGATGCTGACAGTGGATAGAGTTTAATGTGAATTTTCTGTTGCACACTACATACTGAATTTTCTGTTGCTCACTACGAGAGCTGACCTGAGAAATGCAGTTTTAACACAAAAATAACACAGCTTTCCATTCCCTTTGTCTCCCTGCAAATGATATGAGTATCTCTAGACAGTGAAAATGCAAAAAATCATTTACTCTCCTTACCCATAGCTAGCCTGGAAAACATTCACACCAATTTCTTCTCATTCTCTCATAACAAAGATCTGCAGTGACATCTGTGATTCATTCAGAAGAACAACTATCTGCTGGAGATAATGTCAGTATAGCTGGCATTATCAGCGTGTGCCACAGGGAACTATTACCAACTACTATTGTTAGGATTTCACCTGGCAAGGACCTCAGCACAAACTAAACAAGTTCTCTGACCTTGCAGGAACAGCTCAGTGTAAATATTTTAAGTTTACCTGTTCCTCTCAGTGGGTAAAGGTTTCTCAGCCTTTGGTTTTATGCCGCATAATGAAACACAAGACACAGAAGAGCTGCTGTCTGATGGTTTTGCTAAGTGAAAGCAAGAGAGAGAAACTGTGATGGCTTTCACAGAAAATGAACAAAAGACCATTTCTGATATGTTTTGAAGCATGGCTACTGAAATAGTGGGACCTCTGAGCTTTACGACATACCTTGTAAAATGCCACATGGGGATCTGAAACCTATAGGACAAGATCAGGTGAGTTTCCTTAGCATTTGCCTCCCCTTCAACAGTGGCTTTACTGGAGCAATGACAGGCCCGTGACAGATATTTGACAAACAGGGCTGTTCTGCTTCCTGCTTATCAGGGAGCTCCATCTCACCTTTGCTGCTGCTTTGGCAGTGGAACAAGATTTGCCTGGGCTGTAGCTCAACCAGCATAAACACACCCACCAAGTTCAACAAGCAGTACCAGCAAGACTTTCTGCACCCTCAGCAAAGCTCTTTCCAGTTCTTCATTGTCCAACAGCTTCTCCAAGGAGAATACAGTCAGTGTTTTTTGGATAGACTTAATGAATTTAAGCACTATTACAAAGTTCATGCATAGCCCTAGAAAAAACCCACCACACTGACCTACACTTACTCTGCCTATTTTGAAAAATAAAGACCCAGCAGGCTTTTCTTTTCCTCTCATTATTAACTATGCAAATGTTTTGCTTAGAATAAAAAGAAACATAGCAAAAATAAATGAAATATAGGTTTTGGAAATACAGTGACATTTATTACTCCTAAACCTTCTGGATGTTGTGTAGGGAGTCTTTATGAAGAGACTCTTACCTTCCAGTCTCAAGACTGAAATTCAAAGTGACTTGCATTATGGTGCCTGGCAGAATGAAGGACACTCAAGCAGGAGTTGTCATGAAGTGGATTAATTCTATTCCCTCCGTAAGTAATATGCTCAACTTTGAAAGGGATGTTGATGTTTTGCATTTCAGAGGTTTGTTCCCACCTCCCAAATGAGAATAAAAACTCGTTACTAGATTTAGCAACAGTAGAAATATATTTTCTTAGATCTTCAGCTATCATTGCAGTATTTAGGATCTTTTTTTTTAAAAAGTGTTTGTCTCTTAGTCACTGGCTGCATTCTGTTAGCAATATTAAATAGAAGCTGTCACTGGTTTTTCACACTTACACAGTCAAATAACAGGAGTGGAAAAGCACCTAGGAGGCATCACAAGACTGAAGGTTAAAACAGATCTGAGAACTTGTTTTCTGTGATGGAAATGCAACACTGGGATTTTGGCTTCACTTTCCAAATGGTTGATGTACACAAAAACTTGCTCAAAGCTGCACAAGGAAGAGAAATAATGGTAATTAATAAAGCAAAGTATCTTCTGCAAATGTTTGGGCCAAAGGTTTGCACTTGCTGGTCTAGCAAGGGTACAGCTAGGTGAGCACCTCTTATGGCAATTTGGTTTGACATTTCCAGTTGATTACAGGAGCTGAGCACAGGGTGCAGAGCAGAACCTGAAATGAGTTCCCTGGTTTGGGGAGGGCTGCATAACTCTGAACATACCCCTGTATTCTTTCAGCATGAGCCCTCAGCATGGCAGGAATTGGCAATCCCCCCTTCCCTACACTGGGCCTACTCCACATCACTCCCCACTCATCCCTGCTGGGAGCCAAGCCAGTGCACCCTCAGCTAATGACAGTGCCACGAGTCTCTACCAAGCACTGAGAACCTGGAAAAGGCAAGGATGTATAAATGATAGAAATCCAGAGGAATGTGTAGCACCGTGCTTTCATCGCTGGCTGTAATAACTGTTAGTTATGGGCATTTGGTTGCCAGCTCTGCACAGGCCCCATGCAGCCCAGCCAGAGCTACTGTGCATGCTGCCAGCAGCTACCAGGCTGAGGCTGCCTCAGAGCCATGGCCGCACATCTTAAAAAGGAACCTACATTGCCATCTCTAAAGTCCTCTGTATTTTCACCTGCTGCTGCCATCCAGGTGGACTCAGGGTAGCACATCCACCCATGCTGCTGCCTTCTCCTGACCACAGTGGTGGGGAGAAGGCCCTGCCCGATGGAGGTAACTAGCATCAGTGTTCTCCTGCCAACTGTGGATTTATTTTTTCAATCACAGAGACACTGAAGGCAAAGCGGGGGTCTAAATCAAAGTGCACGCTGTCTGTCAGCAGATTCCAGAAACAATTTAGGACAATAACATGGCCACAGAAGTTGTCATTTCTGAGGATAAGTTTTAAAAAATATTCACAGCTCTGTTCACAATGCGTTCTTGTACTCACAAATCTTGAACTGTACCAAAACAGTTTACTTTGTTTGTCACCTTGACACAGGCAAGCAAGCAGATAAAAAGCAAAAGACGACTGCAGCTGGCAGTAAATCACCAACTTGTTTTGGTTTTGTCCCTTACTCAGGATTGCAGGAAAAGAAATCTCCAGATTAGAATGTTTTCACCACTTTTAGTTAGCGGCAAACAAAGCTAGGAGGCTTTAGCTTCTTTGAAAGGCAAAAAGCAAATGATAAAGCACAGCACTACACTTGCAAAGAACGTGGAGGAACAAAATTGTGTTGCCTGATATGAAATTACATACTCCTCCGTCCTTTTCTTAGCTTTAGTTATAACATTAAACAACATTTTTCCCAGATCTTATTAAAAACACCTCAGTAGGTCCCTGCAGCATGTTTTACAAGCATATTGGTAGATTACAGGACATCACTCTCCATGTACTTACATATCTCTTACTCTGCTTACATCCCTGGGTGCACTTCCTCGGGTGGTTATTTCCTTAGGGCTTGGCAGTATGCTGCAGGACAGTAATTTTTTTGGCAGGTGCTGGGATAAGGGTAGATGTCCTATGCAAATATCCAAGATGCACTGGGCTGCAAAGTCCTTGTTCTAGAGGAACTGCAGTCACTTAATTTAGTCTGAACCATCTGAGCAGGCATATGCTGAATCTCTGCAGCATGGTGGCCCTTGCTCTGACCCAGCAGCTTTGTCTCTGCTGAGCTGCAGGAGCAGATCTGGCCCCGTTCGTAGACTCAATGGCTAAAATCCCAGTAGAGTATTTCCAGTTAGGGTCATCCCTGCACCTACTCCTGTCCCTAGACCATGCCAAGTCCATTTATTTACAACACAACTACTTCCACTGACTTCATCGCTCCATAGCCAGGTGAAAGAGAACAGAACCAGACCGGAGCTTTAACAGCTTTTGTTACCATCAGCAAATCAAGCAAATGAGACATGGATTTAGCCAAATCACTTTTCCTATCTTAATGCCACCTGAGACTAATTCAAATAGAACTACCCTGCTTCTACTGAAGCTCCTAAAGATGAAAAATATCTAATTTGTTCCTGCTCTGTTGACTGAGAAGGGAGGAAAAACCTGCAGACAGTTACATACAAGATATGGAGCAGTCAATCTATTGTTACGATGTATGAGATCTGTGATATGTTTCTAAACAGACTAAAATAACGAATGCATTATAGAAATGGGATGTAGACTGAAAATAAAGTAAGTTGACTTGTGTGTTTGATTCTTTTTACTCTTTGAAAAGAGTGCTGCTTTTTATTTTTGGAGTGGTTTTTTCCATTTGCCTTGATTTGGTTTTGTTTTACAAACTCAGTTCTTGAGAGTTTGAAGACTGTGGGAAATCTGTTAAATGCTGAAATAGCAAAAGCCATGCTGAACCACCCAGGAGACTGGGGGAGGAGGAGGAAAGGAAACGATTCCTAGGTAGATTATCAAAATATATAGTTTTAGGCAACTAGCTAATTCCAACAAATAACTGACAGTAGAAAGAGAATAAAACTTTATGAAATATTTCCCAGTTAAGACATCATAATGCACATGCTCAGAGGTATCCAGGTGGTCTTCCAGGGAGAAGACACTAGTTTTGTGCCAACTGGCTGAAGATGTTCTGATGTTTGACATGTAATACCATGCTGCTAAAACAGCTGCAGCTGTGTCACTAGCAGCATGTGACAGCCTTTATGCAAGGTTATCCACTGTTCTGCTGTTGTTTTGGCATGCAGATGCTCCTGCTGGGACACTTGAGTAAGGGTAGCATCAGGATGTTCCTGGGGCTCAGAACTTCATGCACTGATGTCAATGTCTGCACTCTCAGAAGGTGCCCACAACCACACTCTGTTCTTCCAGCCTTCTGCTGCATGCTGCTGCCTGGCCTCACTGCGAAAGTAGAGCTGTGCCCACCCACACCTCAGCTGCTGCTGTTGCAACCTGGTATTTTTACCTGAAGCATACTTGTAGCTGAATAGCTAAAGCAAAGTGTGTTGAGACTGTGGAGGTGATGTCTGGGGACACAGCTCTGTCCTGCTTCCCTTATGGGATCACTCACTTTTCAGGGAAAGATGGCCAGGAACAGCCATGTCTTCAACCACTTCACAGAGAGAAGTGATTGCTCATCCCTCACAGCAACGCTCAGCTCTGCACCAACTTCAGCTGCAGGACAGTGATAGGGAGGAAATGGGAAAATGCCAAGTCCCTGCTTAATTTAGCCATGTAACCCTCTGAGACACATGGAAAAGTTTGGAAAGCTCTCAGTGTCACATCTCTTGTTCCAATAAACTGACTTTTTTACTGTAAGCCTGATAATTTCAGCATTTTTCATACTGAATAGCTCCTTAAGGTCAGTTCTTGACCCTCTTACCATCTCTGAACATTACGTTTCTGCAGAAGCAGCTCTACCATGTCACTGAACTCATTTCTGCCTCATGTGGAGAGATCTAGGGAACTCACACACACTAATGTCCTACTCGAAGGCAAGTGTCAGAATGAGCCTCTCAGATTTAATCTCTTTGACTGAAGTCCGAAATCTGCTGCAGTAAATGGAGCTGTACCAGTTTGCCTCAGAGAGAACTGAACCAACTGAACCATAATAAAATTAATCTCAGTTAAAGTACTACACTAAGAGCAGCAGTAAGAGATATCACTGTCTGAAATAGGTTCCAAACACTGTGAAATACTTCAGAATCAACTACTAAGCAGTCTACTAAACTGGAATACACTATGACATTGCTTGAGAGTGATTTATCTGCTAGTTATATTGGATCTCAAATGCCTGGATTATCTCATAAGTGGTCTCTGCTGGCTGGAGAGGTATTCAGCCATGAAAGCAGTGATTGAACATGAGTTAAATAACATAAATATGCATTTGGCAGGCCAGAAGCACTAACATATGCACCCTCCTTAATACGGATTAAGGTCCCTAGTTTCCCTGATTACCAAAGAAGTTAGCATAATGACTACAGTCCAAGATTGCATCCTGGAATCCTCAGTTACCAAAGATACTGTGAAGGGACTATTGATCCTGGTAGTCTGAGCCTGCCAAATTTACAAGCTTGGTTTCTGCTCATGAGGCTGTATTTAGAAAGATATGGATGCTACACTGTCTTCTCTCCTCTCCTACCTTTTTGTTGTCAAGTTTGAACACTTTATCATACAAGTTAGGAAAAGCTCATGACAAAGCTGAACACTAAGCCTTAATCATAGTTTGGTATGAATCATATTATACACATCCACTTCTCCAAAGGCACATTTTATTCTCTAGTTCTGTAATTCATACTGTTTAGAGCTAGAAATTTTCTTTAGTATTACCCAGTTAGGCTTTAACTCTAATGATGCCTCAGCTGTGAATATTTGCCATAGCATCCCACACTTCCATTCCAGCTCTTTTGAATTAGAAATAGATTATTTCTTCCAGTGGAGGTACTAAGAGAAATCTGTTTTCACTTGGCACTTAGGCTATTTTTAGGGGTTTTTTTATTTTTTTTCTTGTCTATTTTTTATTTTATGTCTAATTTAAAAATAGACATAATTGTCTGCTAGCCTTTATTAGTTTGCATTGATCTGACAAAATCTGCATTTTCAGATGCTTTCTAAATCTCTCTGAATTCAGCTTAAAATGAAGTTGATTTTACCCCATCTTTTTTTCCTCCAACACACCCCTGAACCATATAAAAATAGCTTCAGCTCTTTTACAGTTCAGATTTCTCTCTGTGACAGACTTAGTATTAGTTCACTGCTACACACCTCCAGGGCCAAGCCCCTGCAGCACAGCTGAACAGAATAATAAATACTGTAGGACAAAAAAATCATAGTACAGCTACAACTGCTCATTACAAATTTATCTCTGATCCTGCTTATCTGCTGGTCCCAGCCCAGCCAAGCCATCTGCACGCATAGCAACAGCAATCACCCCAAATACTTGGCTACTGTGGCTGCTGTGGTGAGCTCTGAAGTGCACACTCCTGTATCACGCCACAGAAGACAGAGGATAGCTTGCTTTATAGGCTGCTTGCTTTCCTCCCCATTTGTCTTCAAGGGGATAAATATGCAACTCGTTAACTGCAGGACAGATAGATGTTATGGTTTTTTATCAAACTCCCTTAGGCTTTTGATTAGTGCTACTTTACCAACCCTTTCAGAAGTGTCAGTGACATACATTGAATCTGCAGAAACAGCACATGGCTGGAAATCAGGAGACATCAACTTTTCCAGTGGTCTACTGGATGATCTTGGGTAGCTACTTCAGCTTATTCAGCTTCCATTTCCACTTCTGCCCCTTGACTGTTGACTCTGGTTTTGATGAGAATATAAGCTGGGACAGAGATGGCCTCTTAACTATACGTATAAATGTCATCAAGTACAACATGACTGGCACTTCTTTGTGTTTGTAGATGCTAATGTAATATAAATAAGGAATAATTACATTCATCTTCTGTTCTACCAGTAGCATGAGTTCACTTAAATCAATAAATGGTTGGTAGCTGAATGATGTTGAGAAGTGGGGTATCCAGCCTAAGCTCATTACCTTCAGAGCAGCCTAAACTGAAAAGAATTGTCTGAACTCCAAGTAGTTTTAACTTCTGGGGGCTTGAGCCAACAGTATTGGAAACCACTTAGTGCTTCTCAAGAGACCTTCAATGCTATGCAATGACAAGTTCTCTCAAGAAATGTTACTGGAAAAGAAGAAAAAGATTTATGGGCTACTAGGAGAAAAGAATATATTAGCTTTCTGTTGCCATTTCATAGCTCAGTATCTTGCAGCCATCTGGACCTTGACAGTGATGGATCTAACATGACTATGTTGCCTTGCTCTACATTTCCATTTTCAATTCCTCACAGAGATGATGGATTGCCAAGCCAGTCTCTGAGGCATGCTGGCTTCTTAGGCTGACCCAGAAAACAAGGGCACTGCATAAACATTTCAGCTCTTGGCTACATTGGCTTTTATGAAAATTTGTCTATTTTAACCCTCCAAGCCCCAAGTGCTGAGGCCACCCACCCTGTAGAGCTAAGTGGATCATCTATGGCAAATTGAGGGCTATTCTTTAGCCATTTTCAGCTGAAAGGCTTTTTCTAGCTGGTCAGAAAAGCAGCAGTGCATGCTGATTTCTACCAGCAGGCTCCTTATCTAGTTCCTGCCCCCAAAAATGACTTGTTTTCTTTCTTGCTTGTTTCTGTTCAATTTGAACAGTCCCAGGTTGTATGTACTGATGAAGAAGGTCATCACTAGCATACTGCTCTTAATGCCTAAGTTAACTAAAAAATCCCAACCTTTTCCTCTTTACAAAGAAAGTAAAACCCTTTCTAAGTGCAAGCATTTAAGGCTACGTATTATCAGTTATTAGGTATAACAGTCCATTCCTTCTAGAGCAAGACCACTCAGTCCACAAGCATGTCAGTGACAAAAATGCTTTATGGAGCTGTTCCCCAGCCAAACTGGCTCAAAAAGCCACTGTGCCAGTCTCCTGACATCAGCAGGTTCCCCAGCCTGTGTAAAGGCTGATTTGCTCATTTTATGGGAGTTCTCCCTGCTGGTCTCTCACATCCCATTTCAGCGCTGGTGCATGAAGGCAGAGCAGAAGGCAGAGCTTCCAGGCTGGTTCTCTCAGCCTAATGGCAGTGAGCTGCTGGGGCACAGCTGTAAGAAGTGGACCTGAGAGTTCAATGTCTCTGCAATAGAGCTGGCAGGTGCTCCAGCCAAGCTTTAATCCAAAAGCAGCTGGGTAGACATTTTATTGAAATAAAGTTATTCTAAGAAAAAGCATCAGAAGTAACACTGAAGTGAGGCTCCTTACTCACTTTTAAGTTTTGCATTTGACCTGGAGTGTTTTGCGTCAGAGAAGCACAGTTCTTCAGAAAAGCAACCAAATATATAGGAGGTATTTTTATTGAGTACAATGAGTTCGGATAATTCTTTGCAGTTTAAGCTACTCTGAAGGTAATGAGTTTAGGCTGGATACTGCACTCCTCAACATCATTCAGCTATTACAGCTTTACCATTGCAAAGGTGACTTAGCAACAGGCATGGGAAGTTCTGAACAAAAAATTCACGACTATCTATCTCCGGCTTCTTTTGCTGCTGTATTTGCAGCTTAATCACTGCACTACAATGTCCAGGCTTGGAGACCAGGGTACTTTGGTTTCCCTGCCTGTGAAGTGAGGATAAAGACTCTGCTTTCTAGCAGAGTCTGTCCTGTGCATGGTTTCTCCACGTATTGTTATGGAAAAATATTGGCACAATTTGCCACGAGAAAGGTTGGTAAGACACAATGCAAAAGTACATAATTGCTTGGTGTATTTTAAATTGCCAATATCAAGAACTGACTCTAGGGGCCATTAGCTATCATCAACCTGACATGAAAAAAAGGTGCTAATGCATTCTTCCATCCCTGAACTATGCCATGCTAGACAACAAAAACATAAGCACTGCATGTTCAGAGTAACCAAAGCTGAGGCAGCGGTTTTGCCAAATGAAACCACAGGATGCAGCAGAAAATGGAAATTGGCAGTGAGCTAGGAGCAGAGATGGACACCAAAAATGAGGGGAGAAAATAAGAGCAGTTTCCTGGCAACAGAACTGGATGTAGCGGTCTGAGAGCCCTGCAAGTGTAATTGCTTCTGTGCCATTTGGACCGCCCCACCTCTGTTTAAAGAGGTCTTGTGTAAGCTGTAAACACATTATCCTAGAGCGTGTGCTGGGTCATGCCTTAGGCCAATGGCAGATAGAGCTATCTGCCAAATGTTTTTCTGCTTGGCAAAGAGGAGTTTTGATTGTGCTTCAGGTGGCAATACATTGCTCACAATATTATTTAACAATAATTAGGAATCCAGCAACAGGAGTAGAGATGGAGCCCTATTGTGCTAGCTGTTTTCCAAAGCTCAAAACAAGAGAAAGTCACCCTTTTGATGACTTTACATTAGTAAGTGTATCCTTGTGTTTTCAAAAGAGAAAGTCAGAGAAATTCTGTCTGGATTTGAAAACAAACACCTTCCCCTAGGTAGGAAACCATCTAACCAGCTTGTTCAGAGGTACCCAGGTGAGGAGAAGCAGTTAGAAACTGAAAAAGTCCCAATGCACTCCTTAACATCAAAAGAAGTGTGGCCAGCAGGTGGAGGGAGGTGACTGTGCCTCTCTACTCTGCTCTGGTGAGACCCCACCTGGAGTACTGCATCCAGTTCTGGGGGCCCCAGTATAAGGACATTGAGCTGTTGGAGTGGGTCCAGAGGAGGGCCACAAAGAAGATCAGAGGGCTGGAGCACCTCACCTACAAGGACTGAGAGAGTTGGGGCTGTTCAGCCTGGAAAATAGAAGGCTCTGGGGGGACCTTATTGTGACCTTCCAGTTCCTGAAGGGGTCCTACAGAAAAGCTGAGGAGGGACTTTTTACAAGGGCAGGTAGCCATAGAACGAGGGGGAACAGTTTTAAGCTGGAAGAGGGTAGATTTACACCAGATATTAGGAAGAATTTCTTTACTGTGAGGGTGATGAGACACTGGCACAGGTTGCCCAGGGAAGTTGTGGATGCCCCCTCCCTGGAAGTGTTCAAGGCCAGGTTGGATGAGGCTTTGGGCAACCCGGTCTGGTGGGAGGTGTCCCTGCCCATGGCAGGGGGGTTGAACTGGGTGAGCTTTAAGGTCCCTTCCAACCCAAACCATTCTGTGATTCTATGATTCTATCTTACTTCCTCCCTTGCTTTGATAAACCTCCGACTTAATTTGCACAAAGAAAATCCTTTACTGCCTCATCTCTATGTGCAAGGCTGTATAAAATCGCATGCTTTCTGCTATGCCTTCTGCGTGCTGTCAGGAGCAGAGCTGGCACCTTGCTCCAGATTTCTACCCTTTGTGGGCATCACAGCACTTGAAGTGCAGCCTGGGGAATGAGCATACAAATACAAACTCTGTTTCAAGTGACTGACCTTTAATTAAACTTGAATTACATATCTGGAACTTCAGATAAACTTTCCCATTTTATTTGAGAAAACCAGGCAGCCAGCAAAATCCACTTTGCAAATCCTGTCCAAAGTTACAGAGCAGCATGGTGACACTTGAATCATTACTGGGCTTCTTGTTTTGCCTCTGCATATGCATGTTTAATTTTCCCTACTCACTCTCTGAAATATACTTCTGAATCAATCCTCCTTACTGCAGCTCACTCATGAGTATAAGAATGATACATCACAACAAACCAATGGCACATTTGGTCTACTGTGCTATCTCCACTGATGGCAAATATCAGACATCTGCATGTCAGAAGATGGACAACAGACAGTGGTATTTATATATTCTCCCAGTTTTCAATGAATTTTGGATCAAAATCCCTCTGCCAGACATAGTGTATTTGTACATCATAGCCATGATGTTATTCAGGAATTTCTGAATAGCAATTCCAAACTAATTCCATGCCTTTCTCACGTCTCACTCACCAGGGGCCAAGTAACACAGCTAACATACCCAGCTGAGCAGCAGAGAACTATATTAACATAGCACTGTTGCTTCTGGCATCAAAGCAAACTCATTTACTGCTAGGATATTTCTATTTCTATACAGTACTCCATGAAGGTATATGGTTAATACAATATGAACAAGCACAAATACAAACATTACAGTAGTTAAAAGCCTTATAGTCATCTCAGCTGGAAGGTTACTGTATGCATGGGTGAGGCATGGTAACTGGCTTTACTCACACTTCTAATCTGTTAGAGGGTGAGTCGGACAGGTACGCATAACCACCATCACTATGAAGAAAAGCTGTTTTGCTGCTGTTCATGGTTCACCCTACATAAGGTTCCAGATATCAAGCATCCTGGATCCCAACACCAGATTTTCCTTACATGGCCTTTGCAAACCATCTTCTGTCACAATCAGTGGTCAATGGTGCTAATCCGTTTTATTTCACATTACAACAGGTTAAGATTGCACACACACAGAGTCAGCTATCTGCAAGAGAGGAATCTACAGCAGGATAATGAATTGGTAAATTACCATGATAAACTCCCTAGTGCTTAATAATCTTAGCATATGTATGCTATGGATCCAAATACTTGACACAGGTTTATATCAGAAATGATCAGCTTAAATGGCTTCTGAAGAAAAGTGTTTGTAGATGATTTTTTCAAGAGGAATTTTAAATGCCTGCCAGTTTCTGGTGCTAATTTTCCTGCTCAAATCTTCCTGGTTAGCAGTTAGTTGCAAAATATCAAACTCAGCGATTGAATTATTTAGTGCTTAAATTCTGAATGCTAACTAAGCAATACTAGGATACAATCTACTGATTTGTTTTGAATTTTAAACCCATAAACCTTTCTTGCCTCCATCATTTTCTGTTTAATATTCATTGTCCTGATTGTTTCATCAGCACAGATACTCTACCAAATTATTTATTTTTAGGTTCTTTTCACCACTACATGAGACTCTGTGACACAAGAGAGGAGGAGGAGGAGTATGGGGGTGAGTGGGCATGGGGCATGTGTGGGAGGGTATGCATTAACCAGGACCTAGAAGAACATTTTCCTGGTCAGTTCTCACTCATCTCGGATTTGATTCTCTGAACCTAGCCCTATGAAGCCAAGAAGCTGTAACCCATAGACAATAGCAAAAAAGATAGGAAACACAAAATATATCCCATCTAAATTTTAATATCAGTAACAGCCCTGTGGATGAACAAAATGAGCAGTGAGAGTCCTAGCTCATCATCTCCAATCAATGCTAACTCCACTGATTTCTGCAACATCAACTATTAACAGACCCATCTCATTTTGCACCTGAGCTGCCTGAACATTGGAACATTAACTAGTGTTCTGAAGGGTGAAAAAGTGCTTTAATAATCAAGAGTTAGTGCTAGCAATAATTTGTTCAAGTTCAAAAGCCTAAAATTATTTGAACCCAGCTTCTCTCCAGTTACTGAAAGGTTCAAATACAGTTTCAATTCCTGATAAAAAGTTTATTGACAGCTACTCTTTAATTATATTTATTTTCTTTTGGAATTAACAGACTGTGGGCTTTGATGAATTGGTATTGATTAATCATACCTTCTGAAAAATTGCATACAGCATGTAATTTCTACCCGATAGTTGGTTGGTAACAGATTAAATCAAGTTTGCCATCAATAAATAAATTTGTGTCATCATCCAAACTTCACAACAATAAATAAGTAGTCCGTCAGTTACAATGAAATAACTTCAGAGAAAAACTCACTTATAAATAGAAGCACTAATTCAGAAATTAGCCTTTTATTAATTTTCATTATTAGCACAGAAAGGCATTATCTGATGGAAAATATGCCTAGACTGTACCATCATATAAAAAAATATGTGGCAAATAGAGACTTACAATGGTCTTTTTAGGGCAGTTTCTGTTCGGCAATGATGACAGCTCAATTTTGCTGCTGATACCACTGGCAAGGTAGTATTTGACCACATTGGGATAATGGTGAAGCCCATGTCTCAGAGACAGAGAGCGAAAAGGCTGAACTGTACGTTATCGAGAGTAAAGGACTTTACAGACAAAACTAATTTTTCTCAGATTCACAACTAATTAAAGAGATTCTTGGTAAACAGACTTCTGACTACTTACACATACCATTCAAAAGCCTTTAACAGGCACCCAGAAATAAAGGTTAAGTTCATTAAACAAAGCAAAATAAAATTTTTAGCTGAGTAGCTTGCCTTTCTTGTGCTTTGGTGCTAGTGGTGCTATCAGACAAGCTCCTTTGAAACAGAGTAGCTAATACAGCTTTGAAAACTCATTTTCACAAATCATGACAGAACAGAAACAGCCATTTTGCAGTGGTGTTAGACAGGCAGACTAGCAATGTAGTATTCTGAAACACATGAAGAAACACTGGGTTGGGCTCATGAAGCAGGGTGCATGACCTGCTGCCATATACAACATATCCAGTACTGTCTTCTCCACTGTCCACAGAGCTTTGCAAGGGCTCAGTCAAAACAGTCGAGACAAGGTGACAAAACACTGCTTAAATGGAAATTACAGACGATGCACTTGTACAAAAGATGAACAACTGTTAGATGTATTTTTAAACTTCCATGTGCTGGCCAAAAACAAAGATCTGTATACTTGCAAAACAAAACCATTTGTAATGCTGCAATTAGAGCTTTTAGTCTAGGTCTATATTCCCTCACTGGCTTCCCCTGGCCCTTGCAATGCAGTGTTTCACTCTCCAAGTCCCACATTCTGTTGCAGAAGGAGAGGACATTTCTTACAAACTCTGTACTTGAGATGACAAAAAAGCACAACAAAATATTTTCCCTGATTGTATGACTGATACACACTTCCCAGCACTGTCTGTCCTCTATCATCTGAGCCTATAAATCAGCTCTAGCGATAACCCAGCAAACCCACTTGAAGGGTTTAAGTATGACAATACATTTGCTCAGTTGCATCATTACAGAACATTCACCAAACTAAAGCATCCCATTTCCAGCAGTGTTCTGCCTTTGAGAACAGAGCTATGCTAAACACACACGTAACTGCATTGACAACAATTAGAGTACAGTTAGTCTTCTAGCTTTTATAATTGCATACAGTTTTCAGCAAGTGAAAAAAATACTAGCGACTTAGTCCTATCTGGTCCACACACATAAGTCATAAAAGTCATCTTGGCATTGTGACCTACCAAATGAAAGGCCCAATTTACTCATCATGAAATACACAGCATCATTCAGACCTGATTTTCCCACATAGTAAAGTCTTCCACCTATTGACATGGAATAGATATATTTATAATAAAAAAAAAGGTGCTCTGACATTCAGAAGCAGTGGGTACATAATTAAAAAATTAAAAAACATATTGGCAAGTGTCTCACAAACAACATTCATTGTCTTGCACAGCATTTTTTGAGTTTATGCACCTGTAACTTCCTAAGCATTTCTTCATCCATGATTGAATGTGCTTCAGGACTCTGCTTGGCAAGCTCTAGGATTTGTAAATCTTATGAGCCTCTTAGCAAGTAAGACAGTTGACTATATTCTGACTTTTGCACTTGTGTGATTTTATTTATGCCTGGAGATGATCCACTGTTGCCTCTCCTGCTCTTATGTCTCCCCTAACTCATGCTCCCATTTCCCCAGTTTCTCTTTTCCAACTTTCTCCTATTAAAGCTCTACCTTGTGCATTTGAAGTTGGTTCTTTCGTATCTCTGGCGTGTTTGTTGTTCTCCAAGGCAGGTAACCCCATTCTTCACTGATCCTTGAGTCCATAAGTTTCGGGTGAGTGGTCAGCTATTGGCCGCTACAGGGATTGTAAGAACTGTTAGTCAGGTACCTCTTGGCAGCAAGTGGGAGTGCTTTGGTTGTTATGGCTTATAACAGCATAAATAAAACCAAAAGACAAGGTCAAGCAAAAATAATTTTGAAGATATCACACATGTAAACAGCCAACAGCAGCTTGGGAAGCTGCTTGAGGGTGGCCAAATCTTTGCTACTGCAGTCAATCACACCAGAAAATTCAGTTCTGGTTCTGTCCTAACCTAGTGCAAATTGTTGCTGTCATTCACCTTGGACGTCTGCTCCAAAACCAAGCGGCTCTAACATTAGAATGTGGCTTTTGACTTTGTGTGGCCAATTTATGTACAATTGTTGTGTCAGGATCATCTTTCATATACAGTAGTTGTTCTTCCACTCCAGCAGTCACAGAGATCTCCTTTCAGCCATAGAGACAGATTTGTACATAATTTCCAAGAGAAGCTTAAGCTTTCTCTGGAACTTTTAAAGCCTCTTCATGTGTGCAGGTGAGTGTGTGTATGCACATACACGTTTCCATAGTAACTGATCATTACTCTTTACAGAGCACTGCATATCATAAAGCAGAAAACTATAGTTGAGTTTAAAGTCTATCATCTTATATTTTAAAGTCACACCCCTCTTTTTTTTAAAACCACAGTGCAAAGAACATGATAATTTCTTTTTCTTTATTACACTGTGGTTAGAAAGGCATCTTCATGTGCAGAAAGAAAAACATTCAGGTGTAAATGTAAAATCCATGAAGTTAAAAGTTTTGTGTGGGGGGAGGGAAAAGAAAAATCAGTATGAACTTTTTGACAGAATTATATAGGAAGTCTTTATAATAGGTGAATATACCCTTCATATAACTGCAAATTGGAGCTATCAAAAGTTACATTCCTGGCTGCTTGAACAGTACTATAAAGGGCACGTAGCTGTGATTCTCGGGAGACTGGCAGGGGAGCATAGTGAGGCTCTATTGCCTTTCCTCACAGCCTCTAAGATTAAAAGACCAAGACCTTAGCTTCTCTGGTAAAGTTCCTGGAATGGAAGTGCTGCAAATTCAAGCCACTGGGAAATCAAACTCTAAAAAAACCCCTTCTGCATCTTGGTCCCAGAATGTTTACTTCAGTTTCCTTTTCTTCGATCAAATTGCTCTGTCTTCTTAATTGGTGCACAGCTCTTCACAGAATTAAAAATCCACCCAAATCTCACCAAAAACAAATGGCTCTAAGACAGACTTACTAATAATTTTAAAGTTTCAGATAACCATTTCATAAGTTTTTATAAATATGTGGCATCATTACATGCAGCAGTACAGGTCGGGGGAGCCAGAGAACATCAAAACCCTTAGCTCAGAAGAGCTGCTGCTTAGCAAGGAATTCAGCTGCAGGAAGGTGGATTAAGAAGAGAGTGGGGATGAAATAGTGCAGCTGACAGCTTGCCAAATTAAGTGGATCATTTGGAGCGTAGGTCCAGTCCTTTTGTATTTATATTAGCTTGGTTTTCTTCCAAGAAAGCAATCTGCTATAGAATTAGAGGGGTTTGGTTGCTATTTATTATTCATTAGTCCTGTTGAGCTCATTGGACTACTATAGATTTCTCCAAGTCTTCTCCACGCATTAGACATTGACTTTATGGTAGTTCTAATTAAAAAAGCATTAAAAAAGGACAGAATGTATTTGTCTGTTAGTTTTGTTCACCTTTTCTGCTGATAATATTCCTCAGCTACCTCTACCTCAACTAAACAACTTTGTCATTATCCTTGGTTTCTCTCTCTTCCTTAGATCCAAGCTGATGTATCTTGCCTCCTAGTCTTTCACACTCTTGCTTTATTCCCCATCTCCCAGTGTCCGAAACATTCACCCTGTCATTGTCAGCCATCTCTGTTGTTGTTCCAGCAAATTGCAGGAATACTTTGATGAAACTATACTATCCTTCGAAGGATTTATGGTCAGGACACTAAAGGTGAGTGTCCTAAGCTGAAAGCAACATTGATAGGAAAGTTTAGTGAGATGATTTGCGGTCATTGGTCCATACAGAAAATTAGATAGTGCTAAGAATTTTAAGCAAATATGCATTAGTATTAATTTCTAATTTCATAGCAATTGCTGTTCCTCAAGTAATCTTTTCTCTCAGATTTCAAGGAGGAAATTTTGAAAGCTGAGGAGGTACCCTTTACTTCTGTGAGCAATATGCAGCATGTGCTGTGCTTGGGGGATTAATATTCAATCATCAAAACCCCCCTATTTTAGGTTTCTGAAGACAGCAACATTTGGGTTGCTTCACATGAAGTGATACACTGTACTTGGAGTCAATAGGATGAACTGTACCTACAGTCTACTATAAAACATCTCTGCTCTTCAAGTAAAACCAAACATAGGAGAGAGACAGTCTTGCTGTTCACTTGGCAGAGCTCAGGGTGACCTGGTGCAGGGGAACCAGCACATGGTGCTCTGCTAAAGATCACCCACAGCACAAACCTGAAGAGATGAAACACAGTGGCACAAGAATACGATTTATAAAAAGCAAGAGGTCATCACTGTTTCCTTATTCTCTTCTCTGCTGGAAATCTTGGTTGATGAGTTTTCTCAGAGAATAACCTCCAAGTCTTTTATCTGTGTTTATTCAGCAGACAGGACAAGATGACCCAGATCTTGGTGTCATCTTTGGGCAAACATAATACTCACTAGTGTGTGTTTTAAACCATACACTGTACCATGAGTGAAGAAAGAAGCACCTAGATTTGATCTACTATTATACAACTACTTGTTCAAGTTTTGATGACTCTTCACCATATGGGCAGCTTCTAGAATAGTTTCAGTAGTACACAATATTTTCTTAAATGTGAGAGAAAATTAGCAAAAAAAACCAACAGTCAAGTAGCCAAACTGAGCAAAAGGGCCTGAGCTTGGAGTTCTGAATCAGAAAGGAAATAGTCTTGAAGATAAGAGACATGCCAAACTAGAGTTTTCATTATGTCAGTTATAAAAAGATGCCATTGGACCAACTATAAATATACTGTTGGGCCCACCTGTGGCTAAGCTATGATTTTTCTGCAACAGCATTTTACACATCCCACAGCTGGGATTAATGAACTTGCCTTAATTATTACAACATCAGGAAGCTTTTTTTTTTACTGTCTAAATGTGACATATATCTTTTCGTTATTCTCAGTTATCATGAGAGAAGAAAAGAGTATGCAAGGCAAAAACATGAAGTGTTTACAACAGGCAATACTGCCAGTTCAATGTCTAAAGAAAAGTTGTGAAGTACATTAATAACCATCTCTGCTAAGCACCATCCCCAAGGGAGCTATTGAAGTGGGGAAATTAAAGGCCCTGGACAAAACCTTCTGACCAACCTGCACGCCAGGAGTTCTGCGTTATGAGAACTCTCAATTCTAGTTTGGCGTGGTGTGAAGTAAATCATTAGCATATACATTGAATTCGCGTTTTGACACAACTTTTTTTTTTTTTAATGTATTTACCATGTTGTGTGAGCCAACACAGGCAGGATGCAGGAACAACCACAAAACCTGGGATGAAATGCAAAGATCAAATTTATTCTCATGACCTCATGAAGCAGCACCCAGGCAGAGGCACGCAAGTGGGGATGCAGGCACTGTGGAGCTCAGTCCTTGCCAGAGAGAGCGAGAAATTTTGAACCTGTTGCTTTTGCCTGTATATCAAGGATTTATTTGGTTTGTTTTTCATTGTTGCTTTTTTTTTCTTTTCTTTTTTTTTTCCTACAGGCATAGTTTTCCACTGTTGTACTTTGATCTTTCCCACAGCAGGGCAGGTATCTCAAGCAAGTTTGATAGGGAGCCTCTGAGTTTATCACAAGCCTATGTTATCTATGCACAGAGGCTCTACTTGTCAAGTATAGAAGACTAAATAAAAATTAGCACAATATATGTGGTTTTTGATGCCCCAGCTGCAAGTCACTTGAGTGTGTTTGTAATCTTCTATTACTATCCCACACGTGTTATGTATTTCTATGGTAGATTTCCACAAAACATTATAGAATCAAGTTATTAAAAATTTATCATAGGTATCACTTCAGCAGTAAGATATTACATTTCAGCTCTGTTGTTCTAGTTTGTAAGGAAGTTCATAAATGCACACACAGTTTAAAAAAAGTTTTCTCATTTTTATGACAGCACAACTCCGTTGCCTGCATTCAGTGGTGTTACAGGGAGGTGGCTGCTAGACTGAGTGTTAAGATAATGATAACATTATGATTTCCAGAACATCTCTAACATCTTCTGTTATGCCACTAGCTGCCTTACAGTATTGTGTGGGAGTATCTTTTGGCTTTATACTTGACAAAAGAAGAACAAAGGTGGTCCTTAACCGAGCAATCTTTCAGAGTATGTAAGGATGTCCTTGTCAAATCATTGGTGCCAACGTAGCAATCTCAATAGACCCCCAGGTCCAAGAGACCTATCTGTTAAAGAGCACAGACAGGCAGATAAAAAGCAGGCATCCCCCTATGCCAATCTGGATGCAGAGACAGAAATTGAAAGAGTCAAAACTTCTGGGAAAACACTTTGTCAACAGCATTCGAGTGACAAGAGGGGTTGCTTCCCCAGTTGCAGGGCTGTGGAAAGTCCACAGACTGAGCTGCAAAGCTCCAGTTGCCCTGAGAGAGGGGAAGGCAACATCAGTGCTTGAACTGAGCTGTCCTGGCAGGAACCTGGGTCAAATTTTGCCTCTGCAAGCTACGAGTTTTTTGGCTTAGGGACACACTGCCACTGTGCTTGTGTGGCGTTGGGTTTTCCTGCAATACCAATGGCAGTCAGCAAGGTGCAAAGGGCACGTGGGTCCGGTTAGCAATTGCCCTTACCCTACCAAGCATAAAGGCACATTAAATTGTCATGAACATGAAGGGAGGAGCATAAATCCTAGGAAGGTTGAAATGACTTTTAGTCATTAGGCTTTAGACATTTACTTTAGAAAAATGAGTTTTGTGACAATTTCTCTTCGGCCACTCGTTTTAAGTAAGGTGCAGTGCTTTACCCTTTGATGTAGTGTCTCACAAAGAACTGGGAGTTATGGCAGCTTCTGAGAGCCCTAATAGCAAGCATCATTGTGTGTCTAGTCAATGTCTTCTGAGGAAGATAAGAAAATAGTAATGATTGCCCAGTGCTGACCTTTCCTACAAGGAAGCTACAGATTTTGCCTTTCCTTTGGCTCAAAAGCCATCCCTAGTGAGCATATTCTCTGGGAAATTGCTGCAAATTTTTGCTCAAATACAGATTGCTCAACACTTCTATTTCAATACTTTATCTCTGGATTAGACTAGATAAGTCATTTTACATCAGAAAAGATCTGCCAGAAAAGCAGAGAGTGGAAGGAAAATACTACTTAGCCCTCATAAGAAGGAATCCAAGTACATACAGTACAACCGAGAGTTATTATTTTGTAGGTAAGTCTGCTGGAGAAGCAACTGGAGTGATCATTTAAAATCACCTCTGTAGTTCTTTGAACACTGGTCTCATCTGCATTTCAAAAAAGCAAGTTTGACAGAGTTTACTGCAATTCTCTTCTCCTAACTTGTAGCTGCTGCACTTTAGTTCCCTGCTATTATGTTGCCTCCTTCCTGACCTTCCCCAAAACCACAAAACTCCTCCTTTTGAACAATTACAATTACCTTGCAAAGGTGACGACATTTATAATTTATGAATGCTTAAGAGCAAGTTGGCATGAGATGGCTCAGTAAAAAGACACCTTGGTATCAGGCCTTTGTTGTACCTCATACCCTATTTCAGTGCTGTCATTGCATTCTCCCCAGTAGAGCTGACCAACACTGAACACAGAGTTCAAAGCAAGACCGTGGTGTGCACTTTGATATTGAATGTGCAAGCTCCCTTCTCCTAAACACACTAAAATGTCTTTCTAGGGCAGTAAGCAAGAGTTCAAATTGATCTGCTCACCCTTGTACCTCTCTAGGCCTCCTGCTCTATTGCATAAAATAAAATAAAACAAAACAACCTGGTACTCTGACTGCAAGTTCAAACAATTACTTTATCAAACAATGCATTTATTCCACTGAATTTCATCAACAGCTGGGGGTGACAGGGGCAGCTTGTCAACAATATTATATTTCCTTCTCATTCCCCTCATTTCTCCTCTAGTGCCTTAATGAAGCAATGATGATTGCACACACTGTGAAAGAAGTCTCAGCAGAGGAATGTGACAGGAGATGTTCATTTGGAGCTTTATGGCTGTGGCAGTCCTCTAAGTCTCTCTATGCCAGGATGCAAAAATCCCCAGCAAAGGAAGGGGCTAAGAGGGCTGAGGTAGACTAGAGAGGGAGGCTGAAAGCTACTGGCTCCGCTGTTAGACTCTGGTAAGGACATAACTGATGGGGCCAAAGAGAGTAGTGGTTTTGGCCCTAGAACACCAGTGCCACCGTCAGCAATGCTTGAAGGAGGTGATGACTTGTAGGCAGCACATATGGGAGGGGAAGGAGTTTTGAACTGAGTTAATCTGGGCCATGAAGCAGCCAGATTTGAAATAATCTGGGAGCTGCTACCAACCTGCTCTCTTTCCAAAAGCAGGCAGAACCTGCTTTGCTTATAGAGGCTGAGAAGGCTGAGTCCTGAGCCTGCTGCAGGAGCAGCTGATTTGCCCTACTTCATTTTCTTTCTTTACTACTGATACCCTCATTCTTGCCAAGGACCCACCCCCAGCCCATCCAGAAGTACACAGGGTGCCCTTGGAGCACCATGACATCTGGCTTTAGAAAAACCCAGGCTGTGCTCTAAGGCAGCTGAGCTCCAGACAAAGACCCACTGGGCTGTAATGACTGCTAAGCTTCCTCTCCCAGAAATGTTTAATCTGATGAATTGCTTTGAGTTTCTACAGTGAGTAGCAAGGAGTAGGAGTGAGAGCATTAGGGAGGACTTTCATACCAATACAAGAGATAGCACTTACTGGGGGGGGGGGGGGTTAAGGCATCTTTTTCATACCACAGCTGTATTAATCAGAGAATGCATTGATAGATACAGCAGAGTGCTCAGTGGAGAGGCACAGGTGTTGCATGAAAGGAAGGGTCATTTCCAGTAGTTTTCCTGGTTACAACAGCAGTTGAATCATTTATCTCATTACATAAGATACTTAATACCAAGGTAGTTACCTTGGTCTTTTAGTGCTGCCATAGGTAGGAGGGAAAAACATTGTAGCCAGCTGTTTAAGTTTAAATTCAAATAAAATGGTGGATTTAAAATATATCTACACTGTGTAGCCCAGATCTTTTAGTAACAAAAATTAACATTTGCTTCAGATCAGCCACTCAATGCCCTTAACCTTCAGCACTATATTTCTTTGGGGGTTCCTGGCAGTTTGGCTTGTTGTTTAAAAGGATGTCAGTAGTAAACAGTCTCTTGTTGCTAATTTCTAAGTGGCTGTTTACATCAAGCTATCAGTGCCCTTCTGAACAATTAAATCCCACCTCAGGGGGGGCTGTGGAGTGGTTCATGGTGATTCTGCAAAGCATTGAGGTCCCCAGCTCAAGTTGTCCAGTCTCACTAGTGTTATCCTCCACAGTAGTATGTTAAAGGCACATAGACACACAGTTATTTCAGCCTACTTCATAGCAGTTCTTAAGATGCAAAACACATTTTACTAGAAGGATGCAAACCTGAAGGTTGAGAGACTTTCCCAAGGTCAGAGGACAACCTGGGCACATGAGCACAAGCCTACCAGAGTCAGTGTTCTGCAGTTTCTAACCACTCACACAAGTTAATCCACAGCAAGGTTTTATTCACGTTTAAAGGAGTGCTTCCCCAGGTGGCACTGTTCACATATACGAGGCCTTCTCAGCACTTAGACCAGAGGGACAGGAATCACAGAATCACAGAATGTTAGGGAT
>NW_010160504.1:0-772 GCF_000695765.1 Mesitornis unicolor | reverse complement strand
AGACTCCTTGGCTCTTCGTAATCACATGCAGGAGACCCCTGCCATCTCAAGCACTTCTTTTCTTAGCTACTACAGAAACTGGTAGTGAAGAAGTAACCAGCACTAGTTATAAAGCCATAGAATTCAAGCCTGAAGCTATGCCACAACTGCACGAAGGATGATTATAAGTTCTAAACTGTACGTCTTACCAGAAGACAGGACTCAACAAGAGACAGATGCAGGTCTTTGGCTGCCATGTTACAAGCTTAAGGTGAAAGGAAAAATACTTCTTTTCAAACAAAGAGCACAGAGCTTTGCAGAGCACAGGCAGAAGGGTGAGGCAAGACAAGACGTCTCTCTTGCTTTGTAGAACACACCCTGATGGGCCGGAGGAAGCAGGGCAGCCTTCTCCATTGCCTCCACACGCTCGCAGGGAGCTTCTACCCCAGCCACCTCCTGCCACCCCCCATCTCCCTCCCAGGCAGCCACACAGACACCAAGGACAACACACACCATCCAGAGGAAAGAGCAGGGGCCGTGGCAGGATTCTCCTCAGGAGGGTGCAAATAGGAGCAAACACATCCTGCTGCTTAGCGCCATCGGGCTGGTGGCACAGTCAGCACTTTGCCTCCCATGACCACAGGACCCTTTCTTGAGGAAAGGCATGTTTCCCCAGGACAGCTCTCTCATGACAACTCAGGTGCACTATTGCTCCACCAAGGTCCACAACAACTGCAAACCTTGTTACTAACATCCGAAATGGGAACAAATGTTCCTCACTTCCTCTTCCCCT
>NW_010160503.1:0-21849 GCF_000695765.1 Mesitornis unicolor | reverse complement strand
AGAGATTCCGACTGAACTCCAGAAGAAATTGCTTTACCATGAGATCAGACACTGGAACAATCTCCAGGGGAAGTGCTGAATTCCCCTACATTGGTCAGTTTGAAGAGTCAGCTTGACAGGGAGCTGGCTGAACTCATTTAAACTCTACTTTTACCTTGAGAGGTTGGACTGGGTGGACCTCGTGGTCCCTTCCAACCTGGAATTCTATGATTCTATGGTTTTATGAACATTTGTATTCTAAATTTTTGCAGTTGGCTAAACAGCTACCAGGCTTGGACCACAGGATAACAGTAAGAAAGGACCCTTCACTACAAGACAGAATCTGGGACCTACCAGCATCATGATTAATCACTGATTAATGAGGACTATTTTCAGGTGGTTCAGCTATCCTATTGGAAGCCATGCTGGCATGTTATAAGCATAAATGGAAGTTGCTTACTATCAAAGCTATTGCTAAATCCATGCATGAAAATCTCTGCTGCTGGGCTTACTGTGGATAAGCGGTGAGCTAGCAAACCATAGCAACCCTTTCTTGAATCAAGAATATGCTTTCCATCTATGCTGCAGACGATGACATATGTCTGGTGGTTCACAGTTGTAATCCTTTCTAATTTTCTCTGTGCCTTTCCACCTGATGTCAACTGATTAATGTTTTCCTTTAGAGTGAATCACAGCTGACAGATTTGCGTAGCTCAATATAAGGAAAAGTAACTGAAAAATCAACCCCAAGACAGTGATGTTTCATGAAGTGGTTTGCTGGTGCTGTCTCATTGCTCTGTTATATCTGCATCAAGGCAATCTCTTGCTCTAGCACCATCTGACAAATATTTCTCCTCAACTACTCACATCTTATTTATTTTTTCCTTTTGAAAGCATTTTACATAGAATAGTTACCAAAATGCTAGGTGATAAAATGGAATTTCTGGATTCTGCTGCAAAGATCAGCAAAGCTGCCAGGCAGAAAAGGAGCTGGGGAGGTTCTGGTTGACAGCCGACTAAACATGAGCCAGCAGTGTGCCCAGGTGGCCAAGCAGGCCATCAGCATCCTGCCTTGTATCAGAAATAGCGTGGCCAGCAGGACCAGGGAAGTGATCCTTCCCCTGTACTCTGCACTGATGAGGCCGCACCTCGAATACTGTGTTCAGTTTTGGGCCCTTCAGTACAAGAAAGATATTGAGGTGCTGGAGCATGTCCAAAGAAGGGCAACGAAGCTGGTGAAGGGTCTGGAGAACAAGTCTTAGGAGAAGCAGCTGAGGGAGCTGGGGTTGTTTACTTTGGAGAAAAGGAGTCTGAGGGGAGACCTTATCGCTCTCTACCGCTCCTGAAGGGAGGCTGTAGTGAGGTGGGTGTTGGTCTCTTCTTCCATGTAACTACTGACAGGACAAGAGAAAATGACCTCAAGTTGCACCAGGGGAGATTTAGACTGGATATTAGGAAAAATTACTGAAAGAGTGGTCAAATACTGGAACAGGCTGCCCAGGGAGATGGTAGAGTCACCATCCCTGGAGGTGTTCAAGAAGTGTGTGGATGTGGCACTTCAGGACATGGTTTAGTGGGCATGGTGGTGTTAGGTTGATGTTGGACTTGATCTTAGAGGTCTCTTCCAACCTTAATGATTCTGTGATTGTGTGAAAATTAAATCGTTAAAGCATGGTTTTGGTACAGAGGTGTTATTGAAATCAGGATCTCAGACTTCAAGTATTTTGAATTATTTCTCAGATACTTTTTTTGGTAGAAGATTTTTCACTAAAGAAGTATGATTCTAGTTTTCTTTTAAAAATTTCTTTCTTAAATAGGTTATATGTTTTTAATAAAAATGTTTGTATTAAAATAAACACAAATGTACCATCACTGCTGTTTTAAAAATCTAACTAGAAAAAATATTTAGTTTAGAGAAGAGCCAGAACATAAATCAGTTAGTTCTTCAACCTTTACTGTGTTTTCTCAGGTTTTGCTGCATATGAATAAATACATCAGGTCATTTTATGGTGTCAACAGACAAACTACATATTTTATTAAGGTTCTGAGGCTATTTTTTCTGACACAAAACTATTTCCAGCTCTTAGCTGTAATCAGTATAATAAAATATGGCTGCTGGTAAATAACCATTTTAGAAGTAGGAAGTATTTCTTTTAATGAATTTCAGTTTAGCAGTTCTTCTAAGGCCCAGTGACTGCAACAGTGAAACTGAGTTACAAACTGTCCCAGGGTCCTGAAAGAGCTCTTCACTGTCCAGTGACTCACAGCACTTCTAGATATTCTGTTTGCCTTTGGATAAGATTTTACTGAACAGGTTCTCATATTTTGTTTTCTTTCAGGACATCTCACAGAAGTTGTATGTCCCTTTTTACATTGAGTCTAGTCACCTCAGTGTCAATGGACAAAAGAAAATGTAGTTTCACCTAGGCGCTACTTTTCCAGTCACAGGCAAGTGAAAAAACACCCTGTGGTTTAACCTGAAGCAGTTCTGTAGTTCTGTCCTGCAAACCAAAGGTCTGCTTCTTGTGGGAGACCAAGAACCATGAAATGCATGAAGTGTAAGCAAGAGCGAAGGTCTTGCTGAAAGTGCTTTCTGCTGTTGAAGATTCAACCAAGTCTTTTTCATCTGGAGAATACTCCATGGACCCTAATGAGTTCAGGTGTCTATTGCCTTCATTCAGTAGCCTGTGGACTTCTTTAGTTTTTCAATAAAAACCTCTTGAGCAGTAACTTTGCTCTGTTCACATCAGAACAGCTGAGAACTGCAGCCCTGTGGATAATTCTGATTTTGTCTGCATTCCTCTTTTTTCCACTTTATTTGTAACTCTTGCCCACCTAAGAACCTTCCTCCTTACCATTTGTTTGCTCATTACAGGCTTTTCTGAAACCTAGAAAACTGCATTCAGATGCATCATGCAACTAATGTATTTCTTCTGTGTACAGACAGCATTATTTTAGTAATACTAAAGCATTTACTGGAATATTTAATGTTAATAATTAGCCAACTTTATCAGGGACAGTTACAGTTATTCTCAACCAGTCACATACTTGTATTCAAGTCAGTAAGCTGCTTTTAACAGTTTAAGCAAAAAGTCTTCTTTTTTCAATTTTAACTAATTTTTAAATAACAAAGCAACTTTAAAAGCTTAACATGAAGGTTTGATTTTTTAAAAAAACAGAAAGCAATCAGAAAAACCTTATAAAAGGAGTCAATCCTTATGTAGCAGCCCAAGGTTTTATCATAGGCTGCATTTTTCTTTTTATGTTAGAAGGAGCACAATGCTGCTATTGTTCAGTTTCACGTTAGTTCTGGCTGCTATTCTACAAATCCCACTGACAATATGGTAATCCAGAGGCCCCTTTAAAGCTGGGTGGGAAAGGAGTTGAAACAATAATGTAGGAAATATTCTTAAAAAGTGCTTGATAGTTTTTTAACCCATTCAAGTGACCCAGTCACATTAATAAGGACATTTTAAAAGTCTTAGTGATGCATTAAAATTGTATCTCACTGCCTAAAATATTTAAGAGCCAATTTTCCTTACATGCATATTACCTCTAGTCAGTTTGGCTGTTTTAATCTGGGTGAAATCTGAATAAGATTAAGTCATTTACAGACTCGCAAATGGACCTTTCAAAGTCTTTAAAACTCTGTTGAACTCATCAGAAATATATGAGCATTAAGCACTGCTATGCACCTAGATTATGAATGTAGCCAGAAAGGCAGCTTCTCCTGGGGCCACCTGCATGAAAATAAAAATCACCCAAAACATTTCCTTGCCCTGAGAATTGTTGAGGATTAATTTTGACTTCTAATATTGTTAAATAAAATGTAAAATTTGTCTCTAAAGAAAGAGAATATTAAATTCTTCAGAAAATAAAGTTTAGACTAGAGAATTTTTCTGTGGCAGGATAAGGGTTTTTATAGGTTGTTTTTACACATCATCATGTTCTATGGATCTGTTTCTTATAGAAGAGCAGAGTAAGTAATTTCTTCTTTATTCCATGATGCAGATCCAAATAAAGGGATGAAAAGTTATTAATTTTATAGAGAACAATGAAAGATGCTACAGCTGTCAGATGTAAGGAGTCAAGGTCAGTATAAGCTAAGAATATCCACTGATGTTGTGCCTCATTAATCCAAGATCCAGATATTAGATGGCCTTAAGTTTAAGCTGGTATTTATTTCAAAATATATGCTCCCATAGGGACTTAGTGTGCAAATGGGAAAGGAAACTACCAGCAATCTCTGTCCGGACGTAGATGGCCAGAAGGAATGTAAGTTTTCTTCTATAACGTGGGAACTCTGGGCCTTGTGGGCTTCCTGTTCCCAACGGGAGTGGAGGAAAATGTAGCCATGAAAACCAGGTGAACTGACGCATTAGGTCTTGTTTTTAGTGAGAGGAGTGGATAACAGCAGGTGAAAGTTGAAAAGAGTTGAATACAAGTGTGTAGGATGGAAACACTACTGGGGCTTGTTTAAACTTGGGAAACTAAAACAAATGAAAGTTGCAGGGACTGTATGCGAACACTATAGCTGGAAAACCAACCGCAGTCACAATCAAGGCTATAGTTACCATCAAATTATCATTGAAACCTTTGTTATTTATGAAGTATCTAATGAAAAGGGAAAAATTAATATAACACTAGATACTCTTTTGTATTAGCAATGACAACACTTCACAATGGACAGCTAATCTGCATGTGGTTTCATTTACAACAGTGGCATGAATTCTGTAAGCTCATTAATTCACTGACGCAGAGTAGAAAAATTGATGTATTCTTTTTCTGTCAAAGCACACAGATGCAATCCAAAGCAGAGTGTCTCTGCTTTTTCAACTCATGATGTAGTGCAAACTGAGTTTTCAAAAGCTTCTTTTACATGTAGTTAAGGACTTGCTGGGGGAGAAGTGGTGACATCTACTGGAATTTTAAAACACTTCATCATGTTTCCAAGGCTGCTAGCAAGACATATTTGGTTTAGGTATAAAGTTGGATGAATAATGCAAAAACAATTTCTACTTTTATTTGTGCAAATTCGGAAGAAAATCTTCACCCATCTTGGGGTTGCTTTTGGTGTCATTTCCTGCACACACTCATAGAGTTATTAAACTTTAATCATATAACTGTTGGCAGAAAATAAATGTTAAGCTCACACAGGAATACTATGAAAAGTGAATTTCTAATGTGATTTCTGTACGCCTATGTACCACAAAGCTGATTCCATGAGTTATGTTCATTAGACCGGAGGATGGAAACAATATTAAGTAATTTATGGGACCAACTGCAATTGAATAGTGAGTTTGTGTGTGGAATACCAACTCCTTTACTTTAAAAGATATTTTAAAAAATTTAATGAGAAAGGAATATGTGAAGAAAATTGCAACCCGCTCCCCACATTTCATGGAAAGAAGGAAGGAAACTCATCCACCGTTAAATGGATTTGTTAAAAATTATTCACTCAGATCCATTTAAACCTTGTTCAAACTTTAATCTCTTGATTTCTTGGGGCTAGACTGTGATATGTACTGCATGCCCAATAAGAGCGCGAAGGCTTTTCTTGCATCCTGATGTAGACCTTGGGACTGGGCCTGAAGGAGCACCAGGGTTCTACATCTGCTTCCTCTCTCCTCTCTGAGGGAGTATGCAGAGGGGAGAGAAAGGGGGTTGGAATCGCAGAAGATGAAGCATTCCCTCTTGGCACAAAAAAAACCTCTGACTGGATTGCTGGGGGTCAAGTTTCCCAAAATTTAACTACTGTGAACCAGTGACAAGTAATTCCCTCTGGAACAAGGAAGTTATAAGCAATAAATTGTCCTCAGAGATGCACCTTTGTGGTGTGTTTTCCAATGTTATCTGTGTGCTATTGCAATTTACCCATCCCAGCCCCTTCAGTCTATGCCTAATCTTTAATCATTAAAATACAAAAAGCTTATGACTTTACAAAGTTCATGGCCTGATTGCATGATGTGATTGTGTTATGCAATTAAAAAGAACAGAAAATGAGGAGTAGGAGTTTTCCTGCTCACCTGTCAAATTACCAATGTCCAAAGTAGTTCCACAGGCTCTCAGCAACTCTCTCTTTTACCTGACACTTTGCATTTTCAGCCTTTGTGTACAGCGGACTAAATAAACTGTGTGATTCTGCTGGGTAATGTTAAATTATTGCTCAGTGTCTGATACAAAAGTAGCTAGTGGAGACCAACTCATCTTCCTAGTAGGAAAGCTAATTATTGGTAGACCCTGCAGCACCTAGATTATTCTGCAATATTTAGAGTAACAGGCACAAGAAATACGCAGGGAAAAACAGAGAAAGATGCTCCTTGAAGTCCCACCACCTTTTTTCATTCTTACTAAGAAATGTTTCAAATAGTACATGTAGCAGGTTCACATTATTGTCCCCGGGGTTTTTTTTCACCCATAATATTCTTTCTATTAAAAATTGTCCAATCTGTGAGAAACTTTCTGCAAGGCTTTCCACCAAGCTGTCCTGAAGGATTTTCTACTGTCAGGGAGATCTATTACTGTGGTATGACAAAAGAAAAACCATCTGCTGTAATTAATCAAAAGGCAAGTCTACCACGAGTCTCACCTCTAATTCTGAAAGTTGCTGATGTGTAGAGATTTTATGTTGATTCTTGCACTTGTGAGCATACGACCTGTTGTAATGTCCTATTCCTGCAGCCTTCTGTTCTGTCCTGTGAATCACAGTAGATCCCCAATAGTTCTAGTAACGGGGGTTGTTCTACTTCAGCAGTGTGCTCCGGTTATGAGACTGCCTGGCTAAAGACATTACAAGTATGACAGTCTAACTTACCTACTACAAAACTGGAACTGTTTGGCTGTCAGTTAGCATTATGGTAAGAAACTCTGACATGACAGTTTTCAGACTTTATTAATTAGTTTTAATCCTCCAAACAAATTTTGCTAGTACTTGTTAACTTCCCTTCATTGTGTCTCTGATTTGCTAGACTGACAAGTTTCTATCAGTCCATCAATCTTATTTAGCTGGCCTGCTGCTCACAAGTTTCTCTAGATTTATCAAGACACACATGTTTTTAACTGAACAGAGATTTCCTGAGTCTGTATGAATATCCACATCCATTTCCAACCATTTCCATGCCTAAAACCTACTCTTACTACAGACCTTTGAATATCCAAGAGCTGTACACAAAGTCTTTGCATATTTTCAGTTAGTACTTTTCGTAATTATTATGCTTTTCTGAATCAGATCAGGATGCTCGGTCTGGTGGGGAAACACACCTATGTCTATATGTAACAAATGCAAAAAGTTGCCAATACAAGGGAGCTGGCTACCAAGTGGCACAGCTGAAGATCTGGTGGAAAACACTATAGTTAAAATACTCTGTGTTAAGCCAGTAAGACAGTAAATGATTGAGAGTGCAAGTACTAAAATTCTCCCCAGACAACAGGCCATGATATCCAATTAATACTTATGGTCAATCTGTCTGATATGTATTCCATATCATTTGTGGCAATATTTGCTTTCAATCAGAGATTACAGAGAACATTTAAATTAGCAATGAGAATTACCCTGAATAACAAGCTTATGATTTACTATATATGCATTTTGTTGAACTTCTTATTAGCACTGCCTGGTTAGTTTGTGTGGATCCTTTTCCATCCTTTCTGCATGAAAGCCCAACTGCGGAACATTTCTGAAAGCAACAATTGTGATTTTATACTGAACCACAAGAGGGGGGAGAATGAACATAAATGAAAGAACTTGATTTTAATGAATAACTGTTACATGTAGGACAATGCCATATCAATGCTGAATTACAGAATCTTGGCCAGGTGCTGTCTGTGGAATTAAGAGTTTGAACTAAAGGTGAGATGCTGTTCCTGTGATTCTTCCTTTCAGGTCTGGTGTTTTATTACTGAGCTTCACTTAAAGCTGTGGACAAACCACACTTCCAGAGTTGCAAAATACCATGCTGGGTGTACTCAACCCTTTCTCTATTGCCTTGATCAAACAGAAACAAATACTAATGAAATGATAAAAACCAGAGACTTCTGTGACCCAAAAAATCAATTTCAAAGCCTCCTATCCTGACTTTTAATTCCCCCTCCCGAATTATATACAGGAGTTCTGTAACTCAAATGATCAGGGAGTTTCTCCCTGGTGCATATATGAGTTTTTAATGTTAATACGAAAACTAAATCATTTCACTGTTGTAATCATGGACTAGTCCCCTGGTCCTCATGGGCAGAAGCGCTATAGTGATGACAAATCTGGGGACTCCTAGGTGTGGTACTCTGGGACTGCTGTTGCCTCTACAGCTGGATCAGCTTCTGGGAGAGCAGGCACAGGCAGCTTTGGCAAGCAATCAGCTTCCTAGCCCCAGGACTCTGTGAGCTTGACGGCAGCTCCTGCAGCCAGCTGGAGGGCAAGGAAGGAAAACAGATTTCAAGAAGCCACCCACTCCACCCTCCACTTTCTCTTTTTTCAAAGTGGATACAAGGGGCAGGTAATTTTTCCAGTATTTAGCCTCTGTATCTCATGTTCCATGTACCTCCTGGCCTAGGTTGTCAGTCTTCTGAGAGAGTGGTGGGAAATAAAATGTGGCTGTCTTATCCCCCAGACTAAGAAAGAAGCAAAACAACAATTACAACAGTAATAGGAAGATGGGATTGCAGCAGGTGTTTGCAGCATGGCAAAAAATAGTACCATAGGCAGCATACTTTCTCAGCTTTTCTCTGCAAGTAATTGCAAGCAGCCTAGAGCCTACACCACTGAGAGAACACCATGCAATGTTATCAAGCAAAACTACAATGTCCTTAATTCCATGTTCAAAATCTGAATGGTGCTGAAGAAGGCTTGCAGAAAGAAACTGAGATTGTTATACCAGAAGAAGACAGAATGTTGATTACCAGCAGTGAGGTATCCAGATATGACTAACGGGATAGCTTTTGTATGCATAAGCCCTAGTGGGCTTACAAATATTACACTGTAATATTTGAAATAGGATGGGAAGTCACTCGCCTAGCATACAGCCCTGTGAATATTTTTCAGTGACTCTTCACAAGTACACAAAACCAATGACTGATTTTTTTTTTAATACTCCATTTTTTGAGGAGCATCATCTACACAGCTCCTCTGATTTAAACTGATTTTTTCTTGTTTTGTGTTGTGGATTTTGGAGGGATACTTCGGGATGTTCTCATCTGGCTTGCCACTTGAAGGCAATAAGTGACCTTGCGTCCATCCTATAGCTCCTGAGTGAGTATATGTTTATTTAGAGGGACATATCCTCCTAGTTTGACAGAACTACTGTTTAGGTTAACAGTAAATTGATTGCTTTCTTAAATTGCTCCAGTGATTAATGGTGATCTATGCTTAAAAAAGAAAAGGAAAACCAGCGCATTTCTAATGTGAGCTTCTTTCAGCTCTGGGATCTTGTCGTGCTATGTCAAAGAACCTTGTGCTAATAGAGAGCTTTCCTTCCCCTACCTAAGTATGACTGGGAAGTAACCAAGATGTTTGAATTACATGTTTGAAATAAAGCTTCTGATATTTCTCATTGTATGGCTGCTGGTTTTGATCTCACATTCATAAAAATGTGAGAAGATTTCAATATATTTACTTTCTGTTTTTCGGTGGGTTTTGTGTGTTGGTTTTTGGTTTTTTTTTCAGATCTAAAGACCTCACTGTTGTCATGTACATGGACAAAACCAAGCTCTTGCTTGTTATTTCCCTACTTACACAGGGAGTAAAGAGCACCAACACTAGTGAGACCTAACTTTTACATGACACAGTGCCTCCAAATGGGTATAGTAAATCTACTACTATCCTCTGTCCTCTACTTGCAGTAATGTGCCAACACTCCTAGCTTTGGCATTGCTCTTAGTCAAGTCAGAGAGAAAGCACATTTGTTATTCTTGAACAAATGAAAAGTGATTAATATGTTAGGTTTAATAGCAAAACGTATCGACATATATTTTCTATTCAAATGAGTTATTCAAAAATACTCACAGCTTCTTTAAGTTACTGCCCTCCTCTGCACTGAGGACTGATATTGCAGGACTGTGATGAGATGTGGTTGCCCTTCAGTTTGGATCCAGATTGATTACCTTACTGTGAAGCCATCAACAAGAAAGCTGTGACTGGTCTGTATATAAAAGTTCAACACAAATAGCAGCTGTCAAACCCATCAGATTAATTATTGTTCATTAATCATTTCTTGTTCAAGGTCAAGGCATAGAAAACTTGGAACTGCTGTTCACAGCAGTAGAGATGCATTTTGATCACTGTTCATGGATTTCTCAAATGTTTATTATTTACATGCTAAAAAGCATTTTACTGGAAGCCTCTCCCTCCATACCCAACAATGCAGTTAAGTTTTAAAAAACTCAGAAGAGATAAACCAATGCAGTTCCATTGTAACTGCTGGAGCTATACAAATTTATGTGACTGATTCCTCCTTATTCCCCCTGACTTGTACTGACTGGCTTCAAGGTAGTGTCGTGTTTAGGTTAGCTTAAAATCGCACAGAAATATTTCTCGTAGGACATATAACTACAAATGGCAGGTTCTTATTTTCTTCTTTGTCAAAATTTGGCTAACAAAATGTACACAGTAAGGAGCACAGTTAATAGGGAAGCTCCTTGTAGTGGAATAAACAAAGAGTTAAAAGTAGCAGTCTTGTGAAATAATGGAAGACTAAAACTTAGCTCTTATTCAGAAAGCAGTAAATTACTAATTTTTTTAACAATTAGCTATACTGAAAAAATATATCACAGAATCACTGAATATCAGGAGTTGGAAGGGATCTCAAAAGCTCATCCAGTGCAACCCCTGCCAGAGCAGGATCACCAGACCAGGTCAAACGGGAAAACCAAGTCACACAGGATCCTAGTGTCTATGTGCTTCTGAGTCCTTGCTGCATGTCAGAATTGCTTCCTGTTGCTATCTTGATCTTAGGTGAACCTGTAAGTGACAAGCTTGACTTAATATAGTGGTCAAATTCAACTGCACATTATTTCCCATGCATACAATCTATACAATGACAAACCTGAGGTGCCTGTGCTTTCACCTCCAATAATCACAACTAGAAAACCACAAATGGACTTTTCATTTTTCTCTTGCAAGAGTAATAAAACCTGAGGTAAATCCTCCTGCCAAATAACTTTTATGGGAACCTTACCTTCAAGTTCACTAGTTTTACTCCAATTAATTAAAAGCAGCACTCCTGCCATTTGCTGTGGTTTTCAAGGTATTCATGGGGGGGCACATGCCTCGTCCAAAGTCCTAAGTGAGACTGAATTGGAGGTCCTTGGTGGGTTCATACCCAAGGGCTCCTACACCTTTGGATTTGAGCTACAGTGTCCCTAAAATCCCCTTCTCCAAAAGATGGAAGCCTTAACAATGCTGAAATGAGCAGGCCACATAAAATTTAATATAGCGATGAAGATTAGCTTACTCAATCCTGATTATTTTGCTTGTTTCAAATAGGATTGATCATTCTGATGTCTCTGTAAGGAAAAGGTCAGCTGAATGTTTAAATCCATGGGTCATTTTGGGTTGGACTTTTTTTTGAGAACATATTTCTGTCTGTAAAAGGTCTTTAAGCATTCTGTATTCTCCTTGCTTTCCAATTAAGTTTTCTGGGTTTTCTAATGTCTGAGTGCTGGAAAGTAACAGAAATAAGAATGCATTTAATACCTGGCCTGGTGTCTTGGCAGTAAAGCACTGTAGTGCTTTGTAGCACTGTAGTAGCAGGTTCAAGACCAACCCCAGGAGTCTTACTTCTTGGACTGGGAGAGGGCTAGCATAATGCATAGACAGTGAGCTCATTCTGCAGGTGGAGTGTTCAGCTGCATTGATCTTATAGCAAACCCAGCCTGCTAAGGTTTTGGAGAAACATTGGCTCTGATCTAAAAGGAAATTGTGCTGCCTTTACCTGCCTTTCCACTAGTTTAGCTAGCAAGCTCTAATAACATTAAAACGTAGTTTAAGCAAGTAGACCGACACAGCTACAAAGACACATAGTAATTTCCTAGAAATAGTAAATACAATAAGCAAAACTCTCTAATCTTTCATTAGGTAATTGCATTTTCATGGGGTCAGCCAGCCTCCCTGGCCAGGTTGAGGTCAATTCTAAAATATGTGTATTATATACATTAGGCATCTGTTAATGAGGCATAAATTTCATCAGCAATCTGGGTGCCAAAATCAACTCATTTTGGTACATGGTTTGCATCTGCAGTGGTGTCTTACGGACTTTTTCCATAGCTGAAACAGCAAGTTTGTGTAGATGCCATGAATGGCATATAATAAGGAAAAAAAGCAATACCACAAGCATCTTAGAGGAGCAGAAATCCTCTGAATTTTTGCTAGATGAAATTCAGAATTCAGTGGGTTGTAAGATGACAGTAAAATAAAGAGTAAGGAAGAGATCCTCTTACCAGAGCCAAGAATATCTGGTCAATGCTAATAATTATTTTATTCAACAAAAGATGAAATAAAAGTAGATAAATAAGAAGAAAAACCTCTATTTTAGAGCATGCTTTCTTAACTAAAAGGGACTAAGTGGGGCTTCACTTTAAAAATTCACCAATATCTTTCTCAGATCAAGGGCCCTGGTACAGCAGCAGCTCGATACCAGCCCATCAGCAATGAAGCAACAAGCCTTCATGCTTTTTAATTCTCCTGTCAGCCTAGGGTGTCAAACATAGGATTTTTTTCCCATCAATGGTGAGTCTAGAAAGAACAACAGGTTCAACAATATTAATGCCAAACATTATGCTGATGGTATGACAACACTCTTCCTTTGCAAGCACATAGGCAAAATGCTTGTCTGCTTTGGAAGTGAAGTGAGGCAATGTGTTCCCTCTCAACACTTAGGGTGGAATATTGCTTTGTTTCATTTAACCACCACAGGGTCTAAGGACAGCAAGGATTTTGGTCATTTTTATTGCCCATTAAAGTTGCAGAAATATTTCAGAGTGGTAGCCAAAGTAAAAAAAAATACGAAATCAAATTAATTCTTCAGAGCTCAGAAATAGCCCCTTTCCATTCATTAAGTTTCCATAGCTGAGCATAGGATTAGTGTGTGCTTTGGCAGAGAAAAATAACATAACATTTTGGAAAGAGCAAACTTTACCAGTAGCACATGTTGGAGCAACACTATAGGCTCCAAGTTGTGTTAAGTCAACTGTAAGTTTGACAGCAGAAATATATCAGTCTCTTTGAACAAATAACGTGAGGAATAGATGTATAACCATGTGAGCTGTTCTCTTAGTTTTGATTCAGTAATTTTAAAGCAGAGTAAAGGTGAGATTTTAGTAAGGAATAGCATGAGCAAATTATTGGGAAAAAGAATACATCGTGCCAAGAATTTTCCCGCAAGACATTGAATCCCAATGAGAACTGATGACTAGCAAGTGTGAGGGGAAAAGATGATCTCCTAATTCTTCATTGCTCTTCCTTTTCCAGTTGAGGAGAGGATGGGTAAGTACAGGCAAGTTAGTCCTTCTTACTCCTGTGTATCCAGACTTCAAGGGGCAAGGAACTGAATAAACAGGAATATGGAGAAAGGGAGGATCTAACTCTGTGGTTGTATGTGAATAGGAGAGGGTAGATACAGACTCCTATCGAATCCATGCCACTGTCTGACACCAGATACCTGCATATGTATTTTAAACTTCAGGTTTATGCCACTTAATAAATAGACCTTAAAGTTGAAAACAGATGAACTGAAGTGCAGTATATACTACCCAGTAGCAAGAGCAAATTTTATAGTCTCTCGTCCTCACAAAAATATTTTTCTTCTTGCAAATAAAGGAAAGTCTTTCCCTTTTTTTAACCTATGAATAGAAAGTCTGACTTCAAGGGACAGATCTCAATGATCCCTTTAACTGAGATAACGAGATATATCTGGAGGTTGGTTTTTACAGCATTATGTAGGCATCTAGTTACAGAACTCCATGTAGATTTTGTTCCTGCAGAAAAAGACATCTTTCTCTTTCTCCCTCAGAAAATATTTATCAACTTAATAAAGAGCTTGATAAGCTCATTTCTTGGTGAAATCCACCTCTCTCATGGACAGGGAATCACTGAATACCTATTTTCTTCAGAGCTTCTTCACTTGTGTCACCTGCTGCATTAACCATGCCATTCTGTTCACACAGTTTGGTGGCTCAAATAATTGGAAGTTACTATGATGAATGGTGCCATGCAAGTAAGTAAAATGTGACCATGGATACTGAAGAGAACTAGGAATACTTTTGGTGGCTTATATGTGTATACAGTATAGCTATAGATACTCCATTGTGCCTTTGTACATTGTGAGCTATTGCTAATTCTGTAGCCACTGAGTTGTTGTACAGTTCAAGTCCAAATAGCCTGAGCTTAGCTTGACTGTCTTGCACAGCTAAGGGGGATGTTGACTGCAGCACAAAATACTAAGAGATAGTAGCCAGTAACAGAGAACAAAGCTTTGGTAAAGAATAACCAGTGGGTGAATAGGTTACATGGCTTGAGTATAAAACAGGACATTATTGAGATGGAATGGTATGTACCAGAAAAGGCATATGAAGGGGTGACCTTCAAAAGCAGTTAGCATTCATATAAACTGATAGGTATTCGTTAGTGGAAATGAAAAGTGCAAAGTCTTTTCTGTGTGTGTCCATACCTAGCTGCAAACCATGGTGAGACCGACAGAAATCTTTCTAAATACTTCAGTGGGCTTTGGGACAGACCAGTAATTGCCCCATTGGAATGACATCACGAGGTACCTGCAGAGAGGCTGATTGTTTCCATTCTACTGCAGGTAATAGTGTTACAGTCTAATGGTTAAGAGGCTTTCTATGTGTACTGGTTAAAAAGAAGCAGATCCTGATTGCCTTTGAAAAAGAAAGCAGTGAGTGAGATACCTTAGATTTTTAACACTGTGAGCTTCCAGGTTAAACAGGACTGATTCTCCTTCTGAAAATCTCTGTACTGTTGAAATTAGTGCAAACACTATCATGAATTTCTTGGGGAGGGGGGACATCAATAACATCGTTCCCCCTTTATTCATCTAGCTCTGGGGAATGTAACTCTGCTGAATACACTGGCCTTTGCAAGAGATGTAAAAAAGAGTCTGTGATCATTTCTGGTCATTAAGGATCAATTTTTTTCCCTTTTTTCAGGAATAGAGGTCTTAGTGAAGGTGTTCTGGCCTAATTCCAGCTCCAGTAATTGAATGTTTTTTGTTTTTTTTTTTTTAAACCTACATACATTCCTTCTGCAGCTTCATCTGGCTACGTGTCTTGGTCTCAGTTTAGTGTTGCCTCATTGGCACCCCTTGTGTCAGCTAGACTGATACAAACAGACACTAAGAAAACTGTAAGCTCTCCTTTCTCTCCCAGACAGCCATTTGTTCCAAGAATATAATAATGTTTGACACAGCTTCACCAGATGTGTTTTCAGTGGTGTATCTCTACCATCTCTCCAGTAGTGGATGGTAGGGATGCATTTCTAGATGGTAGTATTCAGTAGGGACCTAAAAGGTGAATGGATCAGCTATTAGAGAGAGACTGGACATTGAAGGCTGAGTCATTCTTCTAACACAATTATTTTTAGCCCTGTAGTGGCACACAGGAACACTGTCAAGTCAGCTTGTGGCAGGAGGTGTAGCCCACTATGTGCTGCACAGTTGGATTTTTAGTGATGGATGGTATGAGCAACAGATAAAGACAAAACCTGATAAAATGCTTCCAAGACTTGTCAGAGAGGGAATGAGTACACTGATGACAGAAGTCCAGTATTAGATGGGAGAGAGGAAGAAACATATGAAGCTGGGATGAAAAGCTGAATCAAAATAATACATCCTTTGCTCTGACAGATATGAGGATGTAATCATAGAATCACAGAATTATTAAGGTTAGAAGAGACCTCTAAGATCATCAAGCCCAACCATCAACCTAACACCACCATGGCCACTAAACCATGTCCTGAAGTGCCACATCTACACACTTCTTGAACACCTCCAGAGATGGGGACTCCACCACTGCCCTGGGCAATGCTTGACCACTCTTTCAGTAAAGAAATTTTTCAGTAAAGAAATTTTTCACAGCATCTCAATGTCCTTCTTGTAGTGAGGGTCTCACCGGTGCCAAGTACAGGGGAAGGATCACGTCCCTGGTCCTGCTGGCCACACTATTTCTGATACAAGGCAGGATGCTGTTGGCCTTCTTGGCCACCTGGGCACATTGCTGGCTCATGTTTAGTCGGCTGTCAACCAGAACTCCTCCAGGTCCTTTCCAGCCACTCGTCCTCAAGCCTGTAGCATGCATGGGGTTGCTGTGACCCAAGTGCAGGACCCGGCACTTGGCCTTACTGAACCTCATCCACTTGACCTCAGCCCATCGATTCAGCCTGTCTATGTCCCCCTGCAGAGCCTTCATACCCTCAAGCAGATCAACACATCTATCCAGTTTAGTGTCATCTGCAAACTTACTGAGGGAGCACTGAATTACCTCGTACAGGTCATTGATAAAGATGTTAAACAAGACTAGTAGCCCTAACACTGAGCTCTGGGGAAAACCACTTGCGACCAGCTGCCATCTGAAAATAATGGAAACATTAGAATGGAATGGAAAACATGGAAAAATGGAAAACAAGGTTGCTGTCTTTCTGCTGCTGTGCCTAACTTAAATCACAATGGATGATTTTCCATTTTTTTACTTTTCATCTAGAGTTTGAATAGTTTCCAATGTGCTATATGCTACCAGTTTTAGCCCTTCTATCCAATGTTATATATAGGGCTCTTCAGCCAGGCATGAAACAGCCTAGGATGACTAAACAGCCTGGGGAAGGTTGAGGTTTCATGAACTACTAGAAATCTGGTTTTCTGGTCTCTCCACAGAGATCAGCAGAGCTAACACGGTGACAACAGAGATTTCCTCTCAGACATCCCTTGCCCTGTGTAACTCCTTGCACGCCACAATTTTAAATCCATGGGAAAACCGTTACTTGTCCAGCAGAAAAAGTTATTTCACTCATGGAAGAGTGATTAGGGATCACCGTGTGTGCAACTGGACTGGAAATTCCCCTAGTCCTCCTTGGAGGTTATTTTTAACTAAGGATGACAAAGGCTCCCAAATAAGAGCACAGTCCAAAACCCAGGGTTAAAAGCCTGCAATGAAAACCTTATGTCAGGTGCACCTTCACACGTCAGATGACAGAGAGTGTCTCAGTCTCCAGGCTGTGACCATCAGCAGAACTGGAGCTCACAGATACGCAGTTCAGAGAGGACAGACATCCAAGACAGATAAAAGCACTGTACTTGGGAAAACATGCACGTATAGTGCTAATGCATATTACTCTTTTCAGGAATATCAGTGTGTTTGCTCCTAGAAAACTCCATCATAGGCTATCAAGGGTTAAAAAAGCATTTCAAAATCAGCTTCTATTGGACTATTTTGTTTGGCCAGTATCTGACATGGGTTGTACTGAGCACGTTTTGCCACCTGGCCAATTTTTTTTCCTGCCAAGCTATTCACTCAGGCTTAGGGTGTGAAAAATAGATCTTTAATAGTCAATGAAGTACTATAGTGGGTAATAGTTTATAAATTTCCATGACTTACTATACTCAACCTAAGTGACTGTTTATTAAGTGTATTTAAAGCCCCCCAACTCATTAACTTAGAGCACTGGTGATTCCCTCCTCCCACCACTGCTGTTTTTAATAGAAAATATTCACCCGTGTCTTTTGTTTTGGGCATGTGAAACAACTCAGTGGAAAAGAGGCTGCCTGGATAAGAACAGGACATCATCCTTGGCTAGGTACAGTGTGTCTATCATTTTTGGAAGTGAATCTGAAATATGAGATAGATATGTTATGGTCCAAAAATCCTATAAATGTCCGTTGTATAAAATACAGCTGCCAATACCCTACCCTTTTTTCTTCGGGTTTACAGCGAATGACATGGTCAGTTTTATCAGTAAAGCATGTCTCACGTGGAAAAAAAAAATCAACTGGCAACTTAATTATGAATTAATACTGCCTTTATTTACTTAATGAAATTCCATAGGACTTCAGGGAAATATTACATATTAAGGTTAAATAAATTCTTGGTTAACAAAAAACAGGCCCAGTCTTAACTTTAGGGATCTACTGTTAGCTGTGCAATGAAAAGGTATAGCTGGGAAAGGCTGCTAATTATAAGAGAACATATTTTGTTCCCCTATATTAACCTCTAGAATGAAAAAGGTCATTGGTTGCTCTTGATAAGTTCTGTGAAATCCATCAAAAGAATCCCACTGACATCAGTAAGTGTCCTTTTGTCGTATATATTTTAGTAATGCTATGTAAGTAACACTCCACATTAAACCCTGAGGTAATTCCATTGAAGATACTAGGAACATAATACAGTTAAGTTTAGTCCTCTAACACTTGGCTTACTGCTTCACGCTCTTTATATCAATTTCCTAAAGGTCTCTTGAAAGCTGAAGATAAACATAAGATAATGACAATACGAAAACAGAAAAATTGGTAAGTATTATGATAATGTGAAGAAATGGCTCTAATAAAGGTAAAGGAAGTTGCGCACAAAATTTCCTCCAGTAAAGAGCATCTGAGAATATAATTTTTCCAAACTGGGGTGTTAAACTGGCATGGATGTTACAGATCAGCCCCTTCCATATAATTTCAGATGTCACGCATGGGAACAACCACAAACATCACCTCAACCTGCAGCTTTGATGAGCAGAGGAAAGGCAGGGCCACCTGTGCTGTAGAGAGTAGAAGGCTCTCTTTTGGCCTGCTCCCAGATGCTTCTACACAGCAGATACAAAAATACGTAACCCCAGTGTTGAAGGAGTTAATGTGACATTGCAGAATGAGCTTTGCTATTTGCTGTTTTGTTTGGCCAATAGCTGACACAAGCACATTTTGCCACCTGGCTAATTTTATGCTGCCAAGTTATTCATCCAGGCCAGTGGTGTGAAAAAGGAGATATTTAATAGTCAACAGAACCCTATATAGGGTAATAGTTTATGATTTTCCATGACTACTTAGATGCTGTTCAAATTATTCTTGATTGAGCAAATTATTCTTTTTTAAAATCACCCCATTCATTTATTTATAATGATTCTATCCCTTCCCTCCCGTACACCATTTTTTAAAAATGGGAACAACCAGACATTTCCATGTTCGAGGGGATTTAGTCAAAGAAAAACTAAGAGCATATTATAGCTCAAATTACAACTTTGTAAGACCTTTTCTAAAGACATTAGAAGTAGAACAAAATTCCTTTTCGAGCTTTCCAGGGAGCCCTGTACACAGGTGAGAAAAACACTGACAGGTTGGTGGTTGGCTGGTTTTTAAGCTGAACCACTGATGGGCCCTTTCCACAGGAGATGTAGTAAGGTTAAGTGTTAGAGACCTTCCATGGTAGGGCCGCAGAGGAGGCAGCACCTCGCCTCGGCTGGCCCAGTTCCCAAAGGGATGAACTGGGAAGGGGGCACACCCTGCTGGTAAGGGTGGCTCTATAGATGCCGGCAAGGAGCGTAGCTCTGTGGCCGCAGCGCTGAGCAGTGGAGCCGGAGAAGGGCCGCAACGAGGGCGGGTCCGGCGTGGCTCAGGCGAGGGCCCGGGCCTGCAAGCAGCTTCTCGGTGGGGCTAGGGCTGTAGGCTCCTCTTTGTCGCTCTTTCCCCAGCAGAGCGACCGGCAGCGCGGCTGAGCACAGGCATCCAAAGCCCTGGGGGAGGGTGGCGAGGAGAGCGGGACTTCAGGGGCTTCTGCCCCTTCCGGGCCCTGCTCTGGCTGGCCGGGGGAAGCAAAGCGTCCCTGTGTCCCGAAGGCCTGCGCTGCAGTCTGATGCTGTCACTCTCCCACTCTCTCTCACCCCTTTCTCTGCTCTTATGTTTGTCTTAGTTACCTAGTTGTAAACCCCTTAACCCTTCGCTGACAGTTCTTTGCAAGGCCACCCAAGATTAATGCTGAAACAGCAAATGCTTCCTCAGGATAGCCTATTTGTGAACAGATGAATTATTTATCCTGCAAGGTACTGATACAAGCACTTACATGCATGCTAGAGACAGCATCTCTTTTGTACCTGTTTTTACTAACATGGTGGAAGCACACAGGAAAGGCCATACTTTGCCTTTTGTAGTAAACATGCTAGCACTGTAAATTGGATTACAGGACATTTGCTTACCTGTGTTAAACCAAAGGGAGGAAGGCAGATCAAGCCATCTTGCTTTACAGATGCCAGCTTATTAAGCTGTAATGCCAGAAGTTGTCGAAGCAAAATTATGCTCACTTTTGTGAGTTTGTCTGGTGTCATATAGTTTAGAAAGACACTGGTGTTAATATTCATTGTATGGCTTAATTGATTTGATACAGCATAGCAGCACAAGCATAGAGAGATGCTTGTTATATAGGTCTTCGTGTTGTTTCAAAGTATTATTATGACAGCAAAGTCTTGTTCATTAAAGTTTCACAATCCATTTTCATTAGGATGAAACTGATTCTGTAAATGAACAGTTGCTCTGAAAAATCAAACCCTTCCAGCTATCACAGGGGAGGTACAAAGTCTGTATTAATTATCAGGAATATGGTGTCGATCGAAGATGTTAATTGCCCTGATGGTTAGTTATTTGGGGAATTGCCATGCATTTCATGCAGGGATAATAAAAAATGAATTTTTAAACAAAGAGATCTTAAAATAATATATAATCTGTAGAGAATACCAACATCAAAGGCTTATCTCAAAGCTTTGAATTTTATCTTTGTGGTCCAAAATGTTAAAGATGAACTGAGCAATATTTCAGCTGGTTCAAGTTTGTGAGAGGAAAACAAAATAAGAGTTAATTAACTGTTATTACAAACCTTTTCAACTTTAATTTGACTTTCAAATATTAGCATTTATCTATGAACTATGCTTCTGGGTTTGACAAATTAGCTTTCACAGAACAAGTTTAATTAGGCTTCATTGTGCTTTTATGTCACTTTGCACAGCTCCAGACAATGAATGGATTAACTTACTAAAAGTCATATGTTTAAAATAATTTGTTGAATGCTAAAAAGGGTGACAAAGTTGCAAAGCTTTACCAGCCTAATGTAGAAAAGGTGCATCCTGTTTAGCATGATAGCATACATTCTTTGCAGAGATCAGCTGGTGTGACATATGCAACCCTGCCTGGCATACCCACAGGCTATGTTCCCCCTGTACCACCCTGAGAAAGTGTGGGATGTGTGTTTACTACCAAAGCCTAATACCTGTGAAAGGAAAGAGACTGAGCTACAGGTGCAAACTGCATGACTAGGCATGCTTGTTCTCTGGCTGGAATAAAATTATCTCAGTGGGAACTTGTGTTTCTGTTTTAATTTTAGGTATTTTTTTTCATCAGTGGCATTAGGGATGCTCCATATTTATGCCTGAGAGATCAAAAAAAGGAAGAAAAGTAACTATGAGACTCTGAAGCAGTACAGCGAGCTGATTTGACTCAACATAGTCCCAGGTGAGAGTGGTGAGTGTTGTAGAAAAGTATAAATAGATCCTGAAGTTTGAGAAACGTGGTGTTGCTCTCCCTCACAAAGGGATGTGTCACTTCAGGACTCACTCAGTACTGATCTGGCAATACAGTAGGTCCTATCTGTGTATGGGAGACCGTGTTTTGTGACTGGGTGTTAGACCTTTTCTGGTTCCCTCTCTCTAGCCACACATGTGCTTCTCTGACCTGCCAGGGATATTGTCGTTTTAAACCTCTTTTGTCCAGAGAAGCTAGCTGGTGCTCAGCAGAGTCAAGAGACCTTGAAGAGACTTGATTTAATGGTATTTTAAAAATATTTATTATATTTATAAACTTTAAACATATTTAGAAATATGACTAATCTTATTTATAAATATTATTTTAT
>NW_010160502.1:51433-55391 GCF_000695765.1 Mesitornis unicolor | reverse complement strand
CTTTTCCAAGCAAGCGATTCTGTGATTCTGTAATAAGAATTGGCAGTTGTACTACTGATTTCAGCCTTTATCTGCCTCTCTGAAATTTAGGACCCCTCTAATTATTTCTTCATACTTCAGTAAACTTAAGTGAAATTAAGGCCACATTATATTGGGCTCTATACAAGCACAGGGGAATGAATGCTCTTCATCTAAAAAAGCTTTGAAAATAAATGCCAAATATGCAAAGAGTCCATAAACAGAGAGCTGAAAGGACCTATCCACAGCTGCTGAATGTGCCTGGGCTGGAGACAGACACAGAATGCAGATCTTCAGAGACCCGATGGACCTATGTCCCTATAACACTTCTAGATTTCCTCGGCATTAGTTTCAATACTGGGAATCCTGCACTGAGTCTTTAGACCATAAGGTCTGGGCAAGTCTTGGTTGACAGGCAGATGAGGTTGGCTCGCAAAGGTTGTGATTTTCTGTTTTTCCAGTTCATAAGTGTCTTTAACTCCTGCTGACATGAGTAATCTGGCTCCTCAGTGTTCTTAAGTAAACAGGAGTCCTGCAGGGTACAGGTTAAACTAGCACTGAAAGAGTTGGTAGCTGTAATGTTCTGTAATTATTTCCATGAACTCTTTCTATCCAAGGTAAAACTACATTGGGACTAACTCTTAGAGGGAATTGCCAAAACGCCTCTTACATTCCCTACTCTGGAGGTGGTCGTCTTTAGATATTTAGGTTAGAGAGAAAACAAGCTTTCTCTTTAAATTGATCAAAGCACGAGGGATGATTTAGTTGAGTGAATGGGGAAAGAAGTGGCAGCCTGTGTCAGATTTTTCTCTATATTTATTTGTGTTGAGTTTCTGCCTTAGGTTGAAAGGAAAATCTTACAACTCACTGCCTCAAATTTGAACTGTAATGGACTTTTTTCTATTCCCCCCCTCTTCCCTTTCTGGTTTCTTTGAGCTTCATAAAAGACAAGAAATTTTCTCCTGGTAAATGGGCTAGTTCATTTTGTATTAATGTGAATACCTTACTGATAAACTGAATTTACTGATTTACTGCTGCCCAACAAACAAGGTAGATATGAATGATGCCTCTTGCCCTTGCTTTCTTGATGAAATTTTAAATGCAGTTTGCTATAAATGGCATCTCGTTTAAAAAAATAATTAGCATTTCAGTCTGTTTAAAATAATGCTTTCATTATCTGTAGTAATTCTAATAATTGAAGAATAACCCCTCAGGTAGTACAGTATTATTTCAGACGTTCTGCTTAGATACGTAAATTCACATTATTCACTAACATTCTTTCCTCAGTGGGGTGGCATTCAAGCTCTGGATGGTCTTAACATATTTTTTTAAACTACAAAAATGGAGAAGATAAAGGAAAAAGAAATAGTCAGTTGAGCTCAATTTATCTGATGTCCCGAGTGAAAAGGGTAGGAGCAGGTGAATATATTAGGAGAATCTTGGACATAAGACATTGAAGCACCAGTAGACCAAGGGGAAGAAAATAAACACCATGCAAACACTGGGCCAAACACCACCATGTCATAGGTTAAGTCAGTGCTGAATGCACTGTTGGACAGAGCTGAGAACAGAACTTGTTTTAACCGCTATGTCTTTCCCCCATCCTTTCACAAGACAGACATGGAAAAGGCAGCGAGAATGTATCAGGTCAAAGAAGGTGACTTTGAAAACAACTCATAGTGAGTGAACATACATTAAAGCAAAAGCAGTTCTATGTGCTTCAGGTAAGGCATGGGCAGTCTCATTGTCAGTGCTGAAGGTGATTTGTGTTCAGAAAATAGCCTCATTTTCTTTGCCTTGTGTCTTGTGCAGAGGCTGTTGCTGTATATGCACTGTGAAGTTTATGGCTATGGGGAGTTTCTAACTGTAAGCATCTCTGACATCCCAGTTGCACTGCTGCTTTCTCTACTTCAACAGCAGATCTTTTTTTCAGTAGGTCATGTGAAAAGAATTGTTTACAGTTCTTCTTGGCTGTCCCTTTCTTTCTGTAGATTCTGACTTTTAATTAGACTCATTAACAAAACCAAATGATATGTTTTCTATAGGAAAAGTTTTGAGATGCAACAAGGTTATATCTTGTACAAAACCTCCTGCTGGGAGAAACTTCACCAACACAGGGAGGCTTCCAAGAAGTAGCTTGCTCCTTGAACTGTTTTTGGAGAGAGGAAGTTTTCTTTTTATAATAAATATTGTTGTAATTTTTTTGTTAAAAGAACGTCTGCTTTGCATTCTAAAATATATTTTTCCCAAAAAAAGAACAGAAACCCCTGTATTATGGTCAGGTCTACTCTACAGTGATCCAGATAGGAAAGACAGATGCTTCAGACATTCTCTAGGTGTATTTTTTGGTTACTAGGGAGCCATATACATAGAGACAGTGCAATATGCAGCTTCATTTGCTCAGAGTCTGCACCTGCCATGGGAGATCACCCAGATCTGTGACTGTTAAGAGACAAGAGAAAAGTGAAAGGAATAGAAATAAGAGGAAGAAAGAGGATAAATGTAGGCAAGAAATGCTCAGGAGAGTAATTCCTAGTTCTTGAAGGGATTTCCAGCACACAGTCTGTAGAAAATTTTTATACATGTCCAAACTCGGCAGAAACCCCTTTCAGGAACTGTTAACAATAACCTGTAAGCAGTTGGCATCAGCAGCTCTCTCCAGGCTTCACCAGAGACTGGGATCAGACACTCAAATAACACAAAAGCCCTTAATTCGAGGAAGGACACACATAAGGCTCCCATGTAATAGTACTTAAAAACACACAAGGTACTGTATACCTTGTATTTTAGTGCATCTGCCAGTGACCTGGTAATGAACTGTAGCACTGACATAATGCATATAGCATAAAATATCGGCATGTACAGCATCAGTACTGCTTGGACCTCTCTCTTGATGCAAGAAACATATAAATGATAGTGGTTTAATTTCTGGTTAAGCTACAGCCTTTTCCTGGACATAAAAAGCAAATAGATGTATTTCAGATGGCAACTGTTCCTATGCTTGTATACTCTTCTGCCATGTAGTCATTCATTCTTCTACCATTCCCCCTAACATGCTATTATTTTATTTCCCTAGGCAAAAATGTGTACTCCTAGCCAGAGGGACTCCCTGGCATTCTCTTTTCACTATTTTCTTTTTTTAAGACAAGTGCTTCCCAATGTTACTTTTTGTTTTATAACTAACAGCATGCTGCTCTCTTGGAGTTGGGGCTGGGCAAAACCAAGGTCACAAAGAATACTAAATTCCCGTTTAGCTAATGTTTTGGAAAAGATCAATTAATAAGGACCATGAAGTTGCTCAGCCCAAACAGTCACTATATAAACCACCGAGACACCCAAGAGAGGTTTTTCATAAATTTTACCAAAAACTAGGGATATTTCCAAATGAATGACAGTTAGGTTGTCAACTCCATAGTTTTTCATGAAGACAAAAATACTGAAATGTTGTATCCTTTGAACACCTTCTGCCTTAGCATTCATTGGTTATGACAACTACTAAAACAGATCTGTGCTAAATGTTTTGCTCCAAAACCTACCTCAAGTATCCAGTTATGAGAGCTCATAGGAATTATGTTCTTTAATTTGCTTAGCTCTAAAGATGGATACTATCTTTATTTCCACCACTGAAGGCACAAGTTTTCCAGTCTTTAGTCAAAGCCACTATTAAATATACAAATCAGACATTTTAGAAAAATTAAAAAAAAGAACCCCCAACCCTCTGTAATAGCTCAGGCATTTTTAAAAAAATCTAGTACTGACTGCCTGGCTTTATTAACTGTGACTGCAAATGCCTTAAAATATGTCAGCAGAGTTTGTTATTGCAGTTAACAGCATTACATGGGATTCAGCATCTAAATCTCTTGGCCTATATTGTGTGTCAGAAATGTGGGAAAGAATGGCTGGAGAGATGCAATCATAATTCTTGTGTCTTGTCCTTAGC
>NW_010160502.1:38630-51402 GCF_000695765.1 Mesitornis unicolor | reverse complement strand
GAGAGGTTTTGTAGGCTGAGTTGTACAAAAGAAAGAAGAATAGGCTTTGTTTGACTATTTTGGCAAATGTCAAACATGGAGAATAATGCAGATATCATGCAGATATCATCAATATATTTGGACATTTGAAGTGGAGAATAATCTATGATTAATGTCAGTTCCACTATTTAGGTTCCTTCTTGCTCTGTACAAGTGCTATGATGTTTTTCAGAAGTAAAAAATGGTTCTAAACAATGTCTTGCACAAGGACTAGGTCACAGTTTTTATCTTGCATTTGTTGCTGCTTGATTTTAAAAAATATTTTAAGTACCTTGTAGGCAAAACAAACACATTGTAATCTTCAATCTTTTGGAGTAGGTCTGTCCTGGTTGCATCTTTAGATGTTTGATGGAGTACAGATTAAAAACATACATGGTTATATCCTCTCAGTATCTCCAGTGTCATTGCCCCTTAAAAATGTCTATTGGCTTTACCTCAGAATGATTACAATCACTGTTCTCACATTAGGTGAGAGGTTGCAAGGTATCCTTTCATCTTGTGTGTAATCACAGAATAATTGGAAAGGCCTCAAGTACAGTATTAGTCCTGTGATCTTGTATTAAGAAAGGACTTGTGTAATACTTTGATTAACCTCAACTGATGTTTTTTTTTAACCTTGTCTTTACCTCAAATTAAAGAACTGTGCCCAGTGTATATTTCCCTGGTGAGCTCTGAGGAGATGGGATCTTGAGGTTGAATCCTATCACCTGCTGCTTCAGCAGCACAGATGCCTTCCATCTTCCCGGTACAATCTCACCTGAGAAGTGCTGCTGGTACCAGTGCTAAGGTGAGTGGGAACTGGAAGGGCTAAAACCTTTGTCATGGCTCCACTTGTTCCTCTCTGTGTAGATGCAGAAATTATTTATAGATTCTGCCAAGGTAAATCCTTATGATCTCATCAAATTATTTTATTAAAATTTAAGATTAGAATTAATTTTTCTTGTCAGACTTCCCATGGTTCTTCTCTTGTTCTGGTCTGATATGGACACCAGGGAGCCACCCAAACACTGTCACGTGCCTCTCCTGGACAGAGCTGCCCTCTAACTTATAATTTACACTTCATGTTTTGTCTGTCCAGAGATTCAATATCCAACAAAAATTACAGTCCTTGATTAACTTTAGAGGTGAAAATATTTACTAATTTCCAACCTTAAACTTTTATAAAACCACAGTGATGTCATCATTTCTCTCCTCCAGTGCAGGTGATGGAGCACAGAAGACAGTGACTGATTTTTACAGCTTTCATGTACCGGCAGTAGTCATATGCTTGTCATATGACATACGACAAGCTCATATGCTTGTCCCCACCACCAGCCCTCCTCTGTCTGCCCCTGTCTCCCTCTCTCTTTCTGTCTGGCTCCCTGTTTCATTGTCTCTGTGTTCCTGTCTGTCTCTTAAATTTTTTAAATAAAAATTTAAAAACTCTAATTTATTCTATCTTTACTGTTAAAATTTCTGTTTTCTTGATGCCACTCAACTCTGGCCAATTTACCTACATGTGTTTTTGTCAAAATACAGTAGTCCTGAATGAAGTTCTCTGGATCAGACTTCAGCAGTGCCAAGTACCAAAGAACAATTACCTCTCATGTTTCCTACACGGCGTTGCTGTTAACATATATCCAGGGGAGATTTGCACTTCTACCACAATGCTATGCTATTGACAGGTACTTTAGCTCAGGTCTTCTCTTGTGATACTATATAGTACATTGTCACTTGTCCACTTTGAATGTCATCTCATTGAATGTTGACCATCTTTCCAATGTATCAGGATCATTTTGAATCTTCATTCTTCAAGCATGTTGCTACCCTTGATAGTTTAATGTACACTGCAAATTTTATATGAGTCCAGCCTCCCATCACTCAAGCTAATGAAAGCACTGACAACACTCTGTCTGAAATACCTGCCTAGCTTTAGAGCAAAGTATTAAATCTTCTAGGAAAATGTGTTTTCAGCCAGACTGGTAACACTGTCGATTAATGTTAGTTTATATTTTCTCAGCTTGCTTATACAGATGTTATACAGCTTTACCAAGGCACATATAGATGTCCCCTTTTGCATCTCTTTTTCTGTCAAAGAACAAATTGAGGCTTTTTGTTTGTTTGGAGGGGTTTTTGGTGGTTTTGGTTTGTTTTGGTTTTTTTTTACTTTAGGTGCTTAGGAGTAAAATATTTCAACAAAATCACAGCATATTTTTGTTCTAAAGTTTCCTCTCTAATTTCTGTGCTATGGTTGCAAGAAATAAGATGGAGAGCTTAAGAATTTTATTATTGTGTTACTCTAGGTGATTGTACATATGGACAAGAAAAAAAACCATACATATATGTATGTATAACCACTCACAGAATAGGTTTAATGCATTCATTCAGACTGGTTTTCTAAGTATTAATTTACATTTTGTATATTTGAATCTCACATGGAAAGGATTTTTAAATCTTTATTTTTAATACAATAATTTGATGAAATCATAAGTATTTTCTTTGGAAGGAATTTTAATTATTTTCTGTATATACAGAATGTATCATTCCACAAGCGTAAAATTTATATCTGTTTATCCTCTGTAATATTTATGGATGAGAGAAAAAAAATACATGGAATCACATAGCAATAGGAATGTTTGGTCTCTTCTCCCCCTGCCTCATGACTGCTAATAAAAAAGAAATTCAGTGGAAAATCTGTGAGGAAGGGAAAAGAGGCCAGGTCTATTTAAGAAGCAAGAATTTCATTATGAAAAAAAAAACCACTTCCTTTTGTCCTTTCCATGTTAATTTATATTCTACCTTGTCCTAGATACAAGATCTTTTCCTCAAACTGCCATCAGTAATACAGAACATTGTTTGAGGGAAGATTTTTCTTCTTTATTTCTGTTGAATGTATGATGAAAAACTTGAATAAACCTCAAGGAAACACATTTTAAGGAAAATCTTATGGGGTGGGAGGAACAAAGCCTGGAACGACTGCTGAGTCACTTCCTGCTACCATGCATGGTATCTTCAGTAACCCAGAAAGCTTGTCAAAGAAGTCAAAAGCATGCTTCACTGGTATAGCACATCTATCTGGGATATCAGAAGGCTTCCTGAGAAATCTTTGGGGGGAAGACAAGATAATTAAGGAACCAGCTTTAGAAGGTGATCTGTTAACTTGCATACTGAGCTCAGTGGAGCAGACAACTTGTAAATGTCACCGTCAAACCAGATATTAGGCTGCAGCGACACACTCTAACTTCCCTGTAAGTAGTGAGAAAAAATTCCCTATCACTTGAGACATTTAAAACTACAGTAGATTGAACACAGCCTGAAAAAAAAGAATTCTCTCGAGCTGAATGCTCTTATGGCAGTGAGGGGAGTGATGAAATGAACAAATTCAGTCTTTCTCTTCTCTTTTTGTCTCCCTACATTCCTGCCATGACCTCCAAGATGCTGTTGGGGTTTTTTTTCTACTATCATAATTGTTTCCAGAGTACTACAGGGTAAGTGTACAACTCAACTTATACAATAATGAGTACATGGAGAATTGAATGACCTAGTGGCTAGAGTACAAAAAAATGGAAACACTTTAAAAAAAAATATTGACTTTTTTCCCTCCTTGGTTACCAGCTACAGACTGTGCTGTGAGAGAAACCAATCACAGGCTCATTCCCAAACTGTCCAGATGAAAAAGACCTGTAAGCTACTTTGCTTATTGCCATAACTCTCTGGAATTGCTTCCTGCCATATATTTGAGTACTATATTCAGGCTGATTTACCATAACTTTCCACTAGAAACCTATCCCATACCCTGATAAATCTCTTTTCTAGCTCTTCCTGCAACTCCTATTCAGAAAAACTCAGTCCATATATTCTTTTGTCCATTTTCATTCAGAATCAGAGATGCTGCCTAAAATATTTAAAGGCTAAGGACCTCAGCAGGCAGTAGAGAATGCTGTCCAGGCTTTCCCTGATATTTTCTTTGCTCTGTGGAAGATCTGCCATTGAAATCAAAATTCCAGGCAGGTAAGCAAAAATGATCCATATGACGGGAGTGAAGATAAGGACTTTTCTACCAAAAACTTGGAAAAGGACTATTTAACAAGAAAGAAAAGAGACGAGCCTTATAACACTGTTTGGTTCTACTATACTGAGTTAAAGAAATACTTTCATAGAATATAGAGAATCACAGAATCACAGACTATTAGGAGTCGTAAGGGACCTTGAAAGATCATCTAGTCCAACCCCCCTGCCAGAGCAGGATCACCTAGACTAGGTCACACAGGAATGTGTCCAGGTGGGTTTTGAATGTGTCCAGAGAAGGAGACTCCACAACCTCTCTGGGCAGCCTGGTCCAGTGCTCTGTCACCCTCAGAGTGAAAAAGTTTTTTCTTATGTTCACATGGAACTTCCTATGCTCCAGCTTGTACCCATTGCTCCTTGTCAACATTGGACAACGTTGAGAAGAGCCTGGCTCCTTTCTTTCGCTGAAAAAATAATAATTTCAAAGTTATGATCCATAGACCCACACAGACCCACTTTTGGGTCAAGAGGATGTTGAAATGGTTCAGGCTCTATACCGCAACACAAACCCGGCACAAGCTCGTTTACTCCACAGCTTAGGAGTTGTGCTTATGTCATGTCATTGTGCTGAGCACTGTCTTGATCCAGGTTTGTTTGTACAAAGCTAATGTGGTGTATATGTACAATACACTATGATGACCTCAAAGGAAGGGTCCCAGCTGTAAAGTAGGACATGGCCTGATGGACATAATTCTCCATGTGCTCAGGATTGACATAGGGTATTATGTATTATCATATCGTCTGTTTGTGAACTGTGAATGCTCTTCCCTAATTCTGTAAATGCTCACTCAGCTGTTTGACCTTGCCCATGACACCTCACTTAGTCCCCATTTAAACCAATTGAAAGTCTTCTACTCTTTACAGGGGAACTGGGTCAGACTCAATTGGAAGATAACATGAAATTCAGATTCAAGCTATTGAGGATAGGAGCATAAAAGTCCTAGGTTACGAGCTAATTTGGAATTTTGTCTTCCATTTCAGCATCAATTGTGTATTGAAATTATTTTGGCATTTTCATCCAGATCTTTGAGATAGCATTAGTGTAGTTCATCAGTTAATTTTCAAATATTGTAGCCTTAATACAGGTACTGAATCCCACCTCTTTTTAACTTGAATCCTTTTAAGTGTCACTAAGATATAAAGAAAGCACTATTTCCCCGAGCAAGCAGTGATGAAGGTGTGCTGTGTTGGAAAAATCGGCACTCTTTGTGCATGTATTATCACTTCTGAGCTTTCTCTTGGTTATCTCTCTTTATTCCACACAAGAATGGTATTAATAGCCTGGAGCAATCTCTGTGTGCCCTTTCAATCAGAAAAAAGTCTTTATTTGTATACTTGCATAGCACAGGCCAAGCTGAAGTGAGAATTTATTTCCTGAAGAAAACAGATTTAATAGGAAAGGTGATCCTCGAAAGTTTCAGTTTTGGTTGCCTTGGATAAACACCAAGAAATGCAGCCGCTTATTCAGGTAGGTCTACCATGCATCTGAGAGCTTTAAAGAAATGGATAACAAGGAGGTAACGTTCTGTGCAGAGGTCCCTTTCTTCAAGGCCAGTGTACATATTAGAAGTATTAAAGTAAGATTAATATTATAACCCTCAAACTCACACTTTCAGTACCTCACTCTGCATTGCTTTGTGGTCCAGAAGTCTGCTCAGCTCAGCCTTCAGCTTCTGTCACAATGGTTATGTGGCCCCTTCACTTTGCAATCCTCTTATTCTGATAAATCCCCAGACCCTTCTGAACTTCATTGTGTACATAGAAAAAAAAAAGAACATAACATAATTAATAAAATATTCACTAGTCTTTTAGAACACTAAGAAAAATTACAACAAAAATGTTTATCTGTAAGAGTAATCTTCAGTTCTTCTGGTTATATGTTTGCTCTCAATCTTAATTACTGTAATTTTTGACCCTTGAAATTAGTGCAAAACCAGACAGGACAGAGTGAGTAAGCAGCATGGGCATCAGCTTGGAGTTTGGAGTGTCAAGAGCTGCCTAAAATGAAGCTGTACTGAGAATACTCCACAATGTGGAAAAGAGACCTACAGGAAAACAGCTATTACCTGAAGTAATCTTCAGCAAAGAAGATGTGTCTATGAAATAACTTTTGGAGACCTTTGGTAATTTGATACCTCAACCTCTGATCACCAAGCTACTATATCAGAAAAGAAATGTTCATGAGCCCTTTTGAAATACCAGTTCTCCGTAACAGCAGTGCACTAAAATGTATCCTACATGGCAAACAAAGGAGTAGTATGTGACCTAATGATTATATGAACAAAAGAGGGGAAAAACATTGTACCACATTTCTGTAAGTTCCATTTATCCATGAAGTAACAATTGCATTCATATTTGCATTTCCATTAGCCAGAATAGCCTACCTTCTGACTTGCCTGCACAGTGGTATTGTTTTATTTATTTAAGCCGAATGGTTTGCTTTTCATGGTCTGATCAGCTGGTAGAAAAATAGGATTCAATAATGTGAACATTTCACAGTAAATAAATAGCATTAATACAACAATATAAAAGCTTTGCTCAGCAGTTTCATTAGGACAAGGTCTGGTCTAGAACTACATACGCAGCTTCCTAAACACTCACTTGGAGAACTATGAAGGTTAAATTTTGTTATGAGAAATAATACAAAAATATGTTGCAGTATTTCCACTTAGGATTTTGTTTACTCACTTTTCCCCATTGAAGAGAGTTAACATGTTTAATTGTCTGCTTTCAAGCAGAATATTTCTGTGGCTCTATTTCTTGCTCATATTCACTATTGCAGGCTTCTGTGTAAAATCTTGCCGTTACTGAACAGAACAGAACAGAACGTTAGGGATTGGAAGGGACCTCAAAAGATCATCTAGTCCAATCCCCCTGCCGGAGCAGGAACACCTAGATGAGGTTGCACAGGAAGGCGTCCAGGCGGGTTTTGAATGTCTGCAGAGAAGGAGACTCCACAACCTCTCTGGGCAGCCTGTTCCAGTGCTCTGTCACCCTCACTGAGAAGAAGTTTCTTCTCAAATTTAAGTGGAACCTCCTGTGTTCCAGCTTGTGCCCATTACCCCTTGTCCTATCATTGTTTGTCACCGAGAAGAGCCTGGCTCCATCCTCATGACACTCACCCTTTAAATATTTATAAACATGAATGAGGTCTCCCCTCAGTCTCCTCTTCTGCAAACTAAAGAGCCCCAGCTCCCTCAGCCGCTCCTCATAAGGGAGATGCTCCACTCCCTTAATCATCTTTGTAGCCCTACACTGGACTCTCTCCAGCAGTTCCCTGTCCTTCTTGAACTTCTACTGAGGCCTACACAAGGAATAGAAAAGCATAGCCATTAACTGAATTGAAGTGCACTCCATGCAGAGATCATCCCACCACCACCCGAAAACGATTTAGAAAGTTTCTGTTGGTATTAGATACTTTAACCTGGTTACCTGGCAGATTTAGCATCCTCTGTGCAGAATAGCATCTCCTCTGTGGGTTGGTGTAGAGGATGAACGTTCTTTGCTTCATTTCTTTGAGCAGTCAGAGGTAATGGGCCTCCCTTCCTCCTTTGTTTTGCTCTGGTTATAGGATATCAACAGTCTGTCCTAAAAAAACCCTTTTAGTAGTTTGCTATGGAAGAAATCAGCAAAACCTCTGTTTCTACATCCTAAGCAGATCTCATTCAAAGCACATACATACACTAAATCTCTATTCTGGTCTGTCACCTTTCCTACTGAGAAACCAGTTACAAAGGAGTTACAAATATCTAAAAATAATTGAGGAGACATGGTATCATGACTGTTGTTCTCTAAGTGAAGTGATATGAATTGACAACAACTGCTACTGTATGGCTCTGAATTTGTTTTAATAGAGTCAATGGCAGTGCCTTGTGGCAAGTGAGCATTTCCATAATGTGTTCCTTTGACTTCCTATCTTCTCTGACTCTCATGCAATGCTTCCAACCCATGGCCCAGTTTGACATCAACCAGTCATTTCTTGTATTTTTCTGGCAAGGAATATCATCTGTGTAAAAGCCATACTATACAACAACAATAATGTTCATCAGAAAGAACAGTGCATTATTTTGCTGGCACTCAGACTTGTTTGGCCTTCACAAGACAATGAATTTTTTATATATTGTTTAAATAATTTTTTTAGTATTTTGTTTGAGTTTCATAGAAACCCTGGATTCTTTCAGTATGAATGGAAAATCATTGTTGAAGGAAATGAGGTCATGTCTTAGTTTGAAGGGTAACAAAACTGAAATGAAAATAAAAACACTTGCCTTTAAAGCATTCACTTTGAAAATCTGAGACATTCTGCAACAAACACCTTTTTTTTTCCCCCTGTCACAGTATCCTCCTGCCTGGTGACTCTTCTGCTGACAGTAACCTAAATATTGAAAACCTCTTCAAGGGATTTGCCTTTTTACATCTGAACTTTTCAAAGAAACTGATAAAATGTCTAATTATTCGAATAATCAAGGCAATGAATATTTGATCACTAACATCAAAGATGCAGACAATTCAAGTGTTGAGGTATGTGCTTAATATTGCATTACTCATAACATGAAGAAAATTATAATTTCCTTGAAAATGTGTTTGTTAAAGGTATTTTTCCTCTGCCTTTTGGAACAGTGGAATGGAAAAATATTGGGAATTAATTAGGATATATTCATTTAAGTAATTATCCAAAATTTCTCATTGTGTCATTTAACAAGCTGTAGGATGAAACAAATTAGTGGTCAATTAAGGAAAATAACTTCAAATATGGACACATGTCTCCACAGTGTCAGTAATGGTTTGAAGTTCAACTAGTCGTGGCGGTTACTATTAGTTATCATTGCCACTCCATGGGAGTTTCTGCTTGCTTTTCTCTTCTCTGCATCTAAAAGACATGCCAGTTTAATCATAACTCTCCTTTCCCATTTCATCCCTCAAGGTTTAGCATCACAGCTAGCACTGATCATTAACAAATTGACTTTGACTTTGACATGACCTAATACTCAAGTTAGAGTTAGACAGAAAGGAAAACAACCATTTCTTTTTTAATATTCCAAGCATATCTTAAGGATACTGCAGTCCCTGGAATAAATCTTCATTACAAAGACCAAAGAGGCTCGCTCAGCTACTTATAAGCACAGACGTGTTTCAGGATTGAGCTTGACGTGTAGATCCCTTTACTCAAGCAAAATAGTACATAGCAAGTGAAACATAGCACAGTGATAGGCAAACAACATACCATGAGGTCAACATCCAGTTCATAATCCCCCTTTATATCCATTTAATCAGATTCTGATTCATTTTATTATGTGTACTCTTACTGATTTTATGTCTAGTCATGCATGTCCCACTCAATTTTAATCTCCTTTGTTAATTAGTTTATGAATACACTGAGTATGAGTCCAAGTTTTTTTTTTATTGGCAAAAATGTTATGCATTTTTAGCGTTATATTTGAAACTTTCTCTGGTCTGAATATCCTCACTGTGCAGTATCTCAGGTGTCTGAGTGATTGCCGATGCTCTTTAGTGGACTGCAGACATTCTGCTCATTAATCTAAGTAACTGCTTACCAGTCATATTCTCAAGTACCCCATCACTTCTGGTGCACAGCAATAATATTTGCGCTTTCTACTTTCTTAAAGCAATATAGCAATATTTCAATCTATATACTAATCCAGATCCTCAGGCGGAAAATACATCTAGCCAGTTCCATTTATGTAAAGGTATTTATAGGGTATGTTATCACAATACTCCATTATTTAGTAGAGTTGCTTGTAAAATAAGAAAAGTAGAAAAAAATTAATAGTAATTTAAGTTCTCACTCTAGAAGCTTTTTTTTAATGGTTACATATTACCTAAACCTCCTATTTGGATGTCCTATTTGCTGGTAAACTTGAATTATTCTCTTTTTTTTAATCAGAGTTTGAAGAGTTTTTTAAACTAAATAAAAAAAAAATCCCAACTTTTTTTTATTTAAAAGTGACTTGTGTTCACTTTGTTCAAATAAATTTTAACCAAAATGGAAATTCATAGCCTTCCTGGGAAGGTAAATATTCTCAAAGCCACTTATGGTCATTGTCAAAAGAGTGAAATATTGCAGGGTTTTAATCTCTATTACTATATCTACAGTGAATAGATGATCCAAGTGGCAGGATAAAGAGATTAAAGGAGGATTATTTACCCAAAGAACTCTCCAATTCCTTGATGGTAGAATTCTTCAGTAGGAAAAAAAACCCTCTACATTTGATGAACAGTAGCTCAAATTGCAGATATTCACTAGCAGGTACAAAACTTGCTTTAAAAAAGGCAACACTACTATTTTAATTTCTACTGTTAAAAAATAATTGCAAATTGTATTTGTGCTTGGACATTCACTTGGAGATCAAAGACCAACTGTAATAAGAAATTATCTCTTAAAAAGAAGAGACCTAAAATATAAATGGGCGGTCCATTCAAAAAGTGTGCATACAGGCAGCTATTGTAGGGGAATAAGAGCAATGCTGTAGCTTCTTACAATGTGCTGCTGTGGCTGCTCTCTTTTATCATACCATACCTTAAAAGTAGCTTTTTTATTTTATGTCTGTGCCAGCACTGCCACAGCAGGAGCTCAGTGGGAGCCCTATTTGGGGGATCCAGCAGCTGCCTATGGACACCACAGTGCCATTAGTAAGTCCACTTGTGGCAGGAGAGAGGGTGATGGTGGTGAGAGATGTAACAAACTACAACATTAACAAAACATACAAAAGCCCTAACCATAGAATTTGAAGCACTAACATAAGAAAAAAAAATCAAGATATAGCTTGGATAAAACACAAGGCAGGGAAAGCAGTCAGCAGATATTTTAATGATGTGTTTGCATGGGAAATATTTAAGGTGAAATACACAAAAAAGAGCTATGAAGAGGTACATAAATAGGAAAGATGAAGTAAAGTTAAACTTAAAAAAATTATTTGACAGCAATTGCTGTGTGTTTGCTGTATTATGGTTTCTCAAGGGAAACAGTCAAACCTGTTTCATAGGAAACAGTGAAACACAAAACAAGCTGGACAAAAGCACAAGAAAATATACTGCAGAGGAAGCGCAGTAGTCAGAGATAGTGCATGAGAGTATTTCCATCCCTGAATTACCCATTTTCTGCCTGATATTTCACCGCGGTTCATTTTTCCCCTCTGCAAGCACTAACCTCCCACCACAGAGTGGTCACAAGAGATGGTGCACACTTCTGAAGACCTGCCTGGGAGGCTGATGCCACTGTAACCTGCCAGTCCATGCCATGCACCACAGACACATGTGTCCAGAGTCCTGCCTCTGGAAAGAGCCAGCAACTGGGGTTACATTCTGCTACCACAAAAAAGAAATTAACTGCTCTATGAAAAAACATAAACATATCTTCTCTTGAAAGTGTGTGATAATTTCCCTGGTTCTATTTTAGTAGTTGAATGGGAAAAAAATCTTTAACATTTCACATAGATTATGAGAGAACACTTAATTTGTGCCGCTAAGTACTGCTTTAAAATACCTCTACTGGAGTCTTCAAAATGACAAACACCTGTCTTATCACTCACACCAAGAATAGGTTTCTACCACAGACCATAATAACAAAATGATAATTTGTGAGGTTCTGAAAAAAGATGGGCTTGGTAAAAATCATCAGGTAATTGACTTTTTAATATCCCCAGATTACCGTTGCTTAATAAGACTGAGACTTTGAGGATGAAATTAAAGCATAAATCCCTGGAAGAGACTTTCATGAGCCTAACATGCAATTATTAGGTTAAAGAAAAAAATTGGCTTTAAGGTTCTAAATGACTCTATCAATAGAAATGCAAGGAGAGAATGTAAGCACACACTGTTAGAAACAAGAGCAGTTCAGCACTGGAGATGTCTATGAAATTGAATTCTCTGGTAATGTTCAAGGTCCAAAATTGTTCAATCTAGCATTAGAGTTTTATTAAAATGCTCAGAAGTACTTTGAAAGAACTTCTCAGTGATTTCATAGCTCTGCATACTTGAGACACCTCAGCTGGCCCCAGAAGGTGGCCAAAAAAAAATCTGTTGTGTTCTTGATTTCAGGCTCTCAACACAAGGGAAACATGTAACATTCAACACAAGGGAAACACTATTAAAAAAAAAAGGTGATGTAAAAACCTTAAAACCTAAAAAATTGGTGAGCATTCTCCCCCACCCATGCACAGCCACACACAGAGGGTGAAAGCCACCTTTTGCAGGGCTGCCCACAGGCTTTAGGAAACTCCTTGCTTAGGTGCCTCAAGGAAAATGCTGCCTTGGGCCAGAAGTGCTTCAAAGCCTTTCCCAGGGTGAACATATTCTCTGCTTTGTAGAAGGCAGTCTAGAGGCTTAATGAATCACAGCTCAGAGCTGTGCTTCAAGATGCAGGGATTTTTTTTAATGAGATATTTCGATTTCTGGGAAATAGCAGGGTGGTTTTTTTCAACAGAAATCTGTTTTGCCTGATTAGGTCTCACCAGCCTGTTTGCTGTCTCATTTCTATAGGAGGGAGCTTAACACTGGTGACTTTTTTTTAAGAAGTTAACAAAAAAAAAATAAAAATCAAGCTTCTACTTAAAATAAATAGAAATTGCATAGCTAAGAACAACATTGATCAGTTGTGCAAAAAATGTGAGAAATTTTCTGATGGCAAATACCTTAGAAGTCTAGGTACAATGGCAGGGGAAGAGGC